>NC_135816.1:40038530-40200132 GCF_964213995.1 Mustelus asterias
GCTGAATTCTCTAACCTAAAGTCTCATGACTTTTAGCTGATACCTGATCCTGAAGTCTCTCAATCTCTGCTGTTTTCTGGTCCGGATCTCTCGCACTCTGTTGTTTTCTGGCCCCAAAATAAAGAACAAACAAAGAACAAAGAACAGTACAGCACAGGAAACAGGCCCTTCGGCCCTCCAAGCCTGTGCCGCTCATTGGTCCAACTAGACCATTCGTTTGTATCCCTCCATTCCCAGACTGCTCATGTGACTATCCAGGTAAGTCTTAAATGATGCCAGCGTGTCTGCCTCCACCACCCTACTTGGCAGCGCATTCCAGGCCCCCACCACCCTCTGTGTAAAAAACGTCCCTCTGATATCTGAGTTATACTTCGCCCCTCTCACCTTGAGCCCGTGACCCCTCGTGATCGTCACCTCCGACCTGGGAAAAAGCTTCCCACTGTTCACCCTATCTATACCCTTCATAATTTTGTACACCTCTATTAGGTCTCCCCTCATTCTCCGTCTTTCCAGGGAGAACAAGCCCAATTTACCCAATCTCTCCTCAGAGCTAAAACCCTCCATACCAGGCAACATCCTGGTAAACCTTCTCTGCACTCTCTCTAATGCCTCCACGTCCTTCTGGTAGTGCGGCGACCAGAACTGGACGCAGTGCTCCAAATGTGGCCGAACCAGCGCTCTATACAGCTGCATCATCAGACTCCAGCTTTTATACTCTATACCCCGTCCTATAAAAGCAAGCATACCATATGCCTTCTTCACCACCTTCTCCACCTGTGCTGCCACCTTCAAGGATTTGTGGATTTGCACACCTAGATCCCTCTGTGTGTCTATACTCTTGATGGCTCTGCCATTTATTGTATAACTCCCCCCTACATTAGTTCTTCCAAAATGCATCACTTCGCATTTATCTGGATTAAATTCCATCTGCCATTTCTCCGCCCAATTTTCCAGCCTATCTATATCCGGCTGTATTGTCCGACAATGTTCATCGCTATCCGCAAGTCCAGCCATCTTCGTGTCATCCGCAAACTTGCTGATAACACCAGTTACACCTTCTTCCAGATCATTTATATATATCACAAATAGCAGAGGTCCCAGTACAGAGCCCTGTGGAACACCACTGGTCACAGACCTCCAGCCGGAAAAAGATCCTTCGACTGCTACCCTCTGTCTCCTGTGGCCAAGCCAGTTTTCTACCCATCTAGCCACCTCTCCTGTATCCCATGAGCCTTAACCTTCTTAACCAACCTGCCATAAGGGACTTTGTCAAATGCTTTACTGAAATCCATATAGACGACATCCACGGCCCTTCCTTCGTCAACGGTTTTTGTCACTTCCTCAAAAAACTCCACCACATTTGTAAGGCACGACCTCCCTCTTACAAAACCATGCTGTCTGTCACTAATGAGATTGTTCCATTCTAAATCGCATACATCCTGTCTCTAAGAATCCTCTCCAACAACTTCCCTACCACGGACGTCAAACTCATTGGCCTATAATTACCCGGGTTATCCCTACTAACCTTCTTAAATAACAGTACCACATTCGCTATCCTCCAATCCTCAGGGACCTCACCTGTATCCAATTAAGAGACAAAGATTTCCATCAGAGGCCGAGCAATTACATCTCTTGTCTCCCTGAGCAGTCTAGGATAGATGCCATCAGGCCCTGGGGATTTGTCAGTTTTAATGTTACCTAAAAAACCTAACACTTCCTCCCGTGTAATGGAGATTCTAACGGGTCAACACCTCCCTCTGAGACACTCCCAGTCAACAAGTCCCTCTCCTTTGTGAATACCGATGCAAAGTATTCATTTAGGATCTCCCCTATTCCCTTGGGTTCTAAGCATAATTCCCCTCTTTTGTCCCTCAGAGGTCCGACTTTTTCCCTGACAACTCTTTTGTTCCTAACATATGAATAAAATGCCTTAGGATTCTCCTTAATCCAGTCTGCCAAGAACATTTCGTGACCTCTTTTTGCCCTTCTAACTCCCCGTTTGAGTTCTTTCCTACTCTCTCTGTATTCCTCCAGAGCTCCATCTGTTTTCAGTTGCCTGGACCTAACGTATGCCTCTCTTTTCTTTTTGATCAGATCCTCAATTTCCCTGGTTATCCACGGCTCTCGAATCCTACCTTTCCTATCCTTCCTTTTTACAGGCACATGCCTGTCCTGCAGCCTTATCAACTGTTCCTTAAAAGACTCCCACATGCCAGAGGTGGACTTACTCCCGAACAGCCTCTCCCAATCAATGGCCACCAATTCCTGCCTAATCCGGCTATAGTTAGCCTTCCCCCAATTTAGCACCCTACCCTTAGGACAACACTCTAGTATTCTCTCCTGATTTCTATTCCTGATGTCTATCAGTCAATCTAGCATTCACTCCTGATTTCTATTCCTGATGTCTCACAACTTTCTGCTGATACCTGGTCCTGATGTCTTTCACTTTGCTGTTTTCTGGACCAAAAGTCTTGCAATCTCTCCTGATTTCCAATCCTGATATTTCTGCTGTTCCCTAGTCCAAAATTCTCGAACTCTCTGCTGCTTTCTGGTCCTGAGGTCTTACAACTTTCTGCTTATTTCTGATCTTGAAGTCCCTCAATCTGTAGTCTCTTTCTCTGCTATTTTTGGTCCAGAAGTCTTGAACACTCCACTGTTCTCCGGTCCGGAACGCTTGCATTCTCTGCAATTTTCTGACCGTGAACTCTTGAACCCTGTTGTTTTCTGGTCCAAATGTCTTTCATTCTGCTGCGTTCTGGTATAAAGTCTGGCACTCTCTCATTTCCGGCCCTGATGTCCCACAACATTCTGCTGCTTTCTTGTCCCTGGGGTCTTGCACTCTCCAACTGATTTCTCATCCTGATATCTTGCACTCTGCTGCTTTCTGGTTTTAGAATCATAGAAACCCTACAGTGCAGAAAGAGGCCATATGGCCCATCGAGTCTGCACCGACCACAATCCCACCCAGGCCCTACCCCCATATCCCTACATATTTACCCACTAATCCCTCTAACCTACGCATCTCAAGACACTAAGGGGCAATTTTAGCATGGCCAATCAATCTAACCCGCACATCTTTGGACTGTGGGAGGAAACCAGAGAGACTTCAGGAAACCCACGCAGACACGAGGAGAATGTGCAAACTCCACACAGTGACCCAAGCCGGGAATCGACCCCAGTCCCTGGAGCTGTGAAGCAGCAGTGCTAACCACTGTGCTACCGTGCCGCCCAGGTAGCGGACTCATAACTTTCTGTTCCTCTCAGATTTTGAAGTCCCTCAATCCCTGCTGTTTTCTGGTCCATAAATCTTGAAAACTCCATTTGTTTCTGGTCCGGAATTCTCATACTCTGCTATTTCCTGTCGTTAGGTCCTGAAGTATCTCAATCTCTGCTGTTTTCTGGTCCTGAAGTCATTCACTTTCTGGTCCCAAGGATTTGGGATCCTCTCCTGATGTCCATTCCTGATGTCTCACAATGTTCTGCTGATTTCTGGTCACAGAAGTCTCCCAACTTTCTGCTGATACCTGGTCCTGAAATCTCACATTTTCTTCTGTTTCCTGATCATAAAGTCAGGCACTCTGCTGTTTTCTGTCCCCAATGTCTCTCACTGCCCATTGATCTCTGACCCTGATGTCTTCCACATTGCTGTTTTCTGGTCCTAAAGTCCACCCCACTCTCTTGATTTCTTGTCCTGTTTTCTCACACCTTTCTGCTGATTTCTGGTCACTCAAGTGTCACACTCTTTTCTGTTTCCTGTTCATAAATTTTCGCACTCTCTGCTGTTCTCTTGTCCAGAATTCTTGCACTCTCTGCTGTTTTCAGGACCTTAAGTCTCTCCATTGTCTCCTAAATCAAAATATCTCACACTCCATTGTCTTCTATGCCAAAATATCATACACTCCACTATGGCCTGCCCCATAGTCTCAAACTCTGTTGTCTCCTGCCACAGAGTCTCGCCTTCTCCGACGTTTCCTGCAATAAAGTTTATCACTCACCGCTGTTTACTTCCCGGAAATCTTGAACTCTCCGCTTTTTCCTGCCACAAAGACTCACACTTAGCTTTTAATAACCCTAAATCACTCAATCCGCACAGTTTCCTGCCTAAAAGACTTACACTCTCCATTATCTCCTGCACCAAAGTCTCTCACTGTTGTTTTCTTGTCCGCAAGTCTTGCACCTTTGGCTGTCCTCTGGACCAGAACTCTCGCACTCTCTGATTTCTCATCCTGATGTCTTGCACTCACTCTTGATTTCCTCTTCTGATGTCGCATCATGTTCTGTTAATTTCCATTCCTTAAAATCTCACAACTCTGTGCTCTCTTCTGATCCTGAAGTCTCTCAAGCTCTGCTGCTTTCTGGTCCAAAGGTTTGGGATCCTCTCCTGATTTCTATTCCTGATGTCTCATAATGTTCTGGTGATTTCTGGTACCAGAAGTTTTCCAACTTTCTGTTGATACCTGGTCCTGTTGCCTCACACTCTCTGCTGTTTTCTGGCCCAATGTCTCTCACTGTCCGGTGTTCTCTGATTTTGTTGTCTTCCACGCTGCTGTTTTCTGGCCCAAAGGATTTCTCTCTGCTGTTTTCTGGTTCCGTAGTCTCCCCCTCTCTGCTGTTTTCTGGCCCTAAAATCTCCCACTCTCTTCTGATTCCTCACTCAGGTCACACATTCCCTGCTGATTTCTCGTCCTAACATCTCACAACTTTCTGCTGATTTCTGGTCCTGAATTCTCTCCGCTGTCTCCTGCACTAAAATATCTCAAACTCCACTGTCTTCAATTCCAAAATCTCACGCACTTTGATATTTTTTGCCCAATGTCTCACACTCTGTAGCCTCCTGCCACAGAGTCTCGCCTTCCCCGATGTCTCCTGCAACAAAGTCTAACACTCACTGCTGTTTCCTTCCCGGAACTCTCCGCTGTTTCTTTTCTGGAAATTGCCACGCTTTTTTGCCACAAAGTTTCAAACTTGGCTTTTTATGACCCTAAATCTCTCAATCAGCAGTTTCCTGCCTAAAGGTTTACACTCTCTGTAATCTCCTGCACCAAAGCCTCTCACTCACCACTGTTTCCTGCCACAAAATCTCTCACTCTCCACTCTTTCCTTCCCAAAAGTGTCAAACTCTCACCTGTTTCCTGCGCTGAAGTCTTGAAATCTGCTGTTTTCAGGTCCGCAATTCTTGTACTTTCGGCTCTTCCCTGGACCAGAACTCTTGCACTTTCTGCTGATTTCTCGTCCTGATGTCTTGCACCCATTCTTGATTTCTAGTTCTGATGTTCTGTTGATTTCTGGTCCCTAAACTCTCACAACCTTCTGCTGATACCTGGTCCAGAGTTCTCACTCTCTCCTGTTTTCTTGTCCAGAAGTCTCACACCTGTCTGCTGATGCCTGGTCTTAATTTTCTGGTGCCAATGATTCTCATTGTCCATGCTGCTGTTTTCTTCTCCAAATATCTGGCATTTCTTCCTGATTTCTAGTCCTGTTGTCTCGCACTCTCTGCTGTTTTCTGATCCTGGAGTCTTGCATTCTGATAAAGTCCTAAAGTCTGGCATTGTCTCCAGATTTCTGCTCTAGATGTCTCACAGCGTTCTGCTGCATACTGGTCATGAAGTCTTGCATTCTCTGCTGTTTTCTGGCCCCATGTCTCTCACAGTGCATTGTCTTCCGATCCTGATGTCTTGCACGCTGCTGTTTTCTGCTCCTCAAGTCTTTCACTCTGCTGTTCTCTGGTCCCAAAGACTGGCACTCTCTCTTGCTTTCGAGACCCGTTTTCTCACAACTTTCTGCCGATTTCTGGTCCTGAAATCTCATGCTATCTGCTGCATTCTGATCCTGAGGTCTCACAACTTTCTGCTTTTTTCGGATCTTGAACTCTCTCAATCTCTGCTGTTTTCTGGTCCTGAATTCTTGAACACTCCGGTGTTTTCCTGTCCAGAACTCTTGCGCACTCTGCCATTTTCTGAGTGTGAAGTCTTTCACTCTGCTGATTTCTGGTTTCTGCAGAATCCCAACTTTCTGCTGATATCTGGTTCTAAAGTCTCGCATTCTCTGCTGTTTTCTCATCCTGGCGTCTTCCACTCTTGATTTCTAGTTCTGACGTTGCACCATGTTCTGTTGATTTCTGGTCCTTAAAGTCTCACAACTTTCTGCTGTTTTCAGGCCCTAAAGTCTCACAACTCTCTGCTCTTTTCTGATCCTGAGGTCTCTCAACCTCAGCTGTTTTCTGGTCCAGAACTCTTGCACACTCCGCTGTTTCCCAAAACCTGGGATCCAAAAGTCTGGGATCCTGTCCTGATTTCCAGTCCTGATATCTCACAACGTTCTGATGATTTATAGTCCCAGAAGGCTCCCAACTTTCTGCTGATACCTGGTCCTAATGTCTCGCACGCTCTGCTGTTTTCTGTTCATAACGTCAAGCACTCTGCTGTTTTTTGGCCCCAATATCTCCCACTGACCACGGTTCTCTGGTCTTCTTGTCTTCCACGCTGCTGTTTTCCAGTCCTAAAGGATTTCACTCTGATAATTCCTAGAGTCTGACATTGTCTCCTGATTTCTATTCCTGATGTTTTCCAACATTCTGCTGATTTTTGGTCCCAGAAGCCTCCCAGCTTTCTTTTGATACTTGTCTTGAAGTCTCACACATTTTGCAGTTTTCTGGTCATAAAGTCAGGCACTCTGCTGTTTTCTGGCCCCAATGTCTCTCAGCATCCACTGATCTCTGATCTTGATGTCTTGCACTCTGCTGTTTATGGGTAGTAACATCTTTCACTCCACTGTTTCCTGGTCCAAACATTTGATGCTCTCTCCTGATTTCTAGTCCTGATGTTTCACAACTTCTGGTCCCTTAAGTCTTGCACTCTCTGTGGTGTCCTGGTCATGAAGTTTCACACTCCCTGCTGTTTCCTGGTCCAGAATTCTCACACTCTTTGTTGCTTTCTGGTCCTGAGGTATTTCTGATCTTGAAGTCCCTTAATCTTTGCTGTTTTCTTGAACATTCCAGTGTTCTGGCCTGGAATTATTGCACTCTGCCATTTTCTGATCACAAAGTCTTGCACCCTGCTCTTTTCTGGTGCACATGTCTTTCATTCTGCTGTGTTCTGGTCATAAGATCTGGAACTCTCTCCTGACTTCTGGTCTTGATGTCTCACAATATTCTGCTGCTTTTTGGTCCCTGAGGTCTTGCACTCTCTACTGATTTCTCATCCTTAGGTCTTGGAATCTCTCTTGATTTCTAGTTCTGATGCCTCAGCATGTTCTGTTCAGTTCGGGTCCCTGTTTTCTGTTTTCTGGTCCTAAAGTCCGCCGCTCTCTCTTGATTCCTAGTCCTGTTTTCTCACATCTTTCTGCTGATTTCCGGTCACTTAAATGTCGCACCCTTGTTTCCTGCTCATAAATTCTTGCACTCTCTGCCGTTCCCTCATCCAGAATTCTTGCACTCTCTGCTGTCTTTGGGTCCTAAATCTCGCAACTTTCTGCTAATTTCTGATTCTGAAGTATTTCACTCTGCTGTTTTCTGGTCCTGTAGTCTCTCCCTCTCTGTTGATTTCTGGTCCTAACATCTTGCACTCTCTGCTGTTTTCAGGACCTGAAGTCTCTCCATTGTCTCCTACACCGAAATATCTCACACTCCACTGTCTTCTATGCCAAAATATCATAAACTCCGCTATGACCTGCCCCCAAAGTCTCAAACTTTGTTGTCTCCTGCCACAGAGTCTCGCCCTTCCGATGTCTCCTGCAACAAAGTCTATCACTCATCATTGTTCCCTTCCCGAAAATCTCGAACTCTGTTTTTTCCTGCCACAAAGTCTCACACTCTGCTTTTAATGACTCTAAATCTCAACCTGCACAGTTTCATGCCTAAAAGTCTTACACTCTCCATTATCTCCTGCACCAAAATCTCTCACTCTCCACTGTTTCCTTCCCAGAAGTTTCAAACTCTCACTTGTTTCCTGCATGAAAATCTTGAACTCAGCTGTTTTCTGGTCTGCTTGGTTTGCACTTTCGGCTGTTCTCTGGACCAGACCTCTCGCACTCTCTGCTGATTTCTCATCCTGATGTCTCGCACTCACTCTTGATTTCTTGTTCTGATGTCGCACCATCTTCTGTTCATTTCTGTTCCTTAAAGTCTCACAACTCTGTGCTCTTTTCTGATCCTGAAGTCCTTCACTCTGTTGTTTTCTGGTCTTAAGTCCTTCATTCTGCTGTTTTCTGATCCTGAAGTCCTTCATTCTGCTGTTTTCTGGTCTCAAGTCCTTCACTCTGCTGTTTTCTGATCCTGAAGTCCTTCACTCTGCTGTTTTCTGGTCCAAAAGTTTGGGATCCTCTCCTGATTTCCAGTCCTGATGTCTCATAACCTTCTGCTGATTTCTGGTCCCCAGAGGTCTCCCAACTTTCTGCTGATACCTGGGGTCCTTATGTCTCACCCTCTCTGCTGTTTTCTGGCCCCAATGTCTCTCAGTGTCCACTGTTCTCTGATCTTGTTGTCTTCCACACTGCTGTCTTTTGGTCCTAAAATTTGGGTCCCAATCTCTTCCGATTCCTCACTCTGAGGTCATGCATTCCCTGCTGATTTCTGGTCCTGGTCTTGCACACTCCGATGTTTTCAGGACCCGAAGTTTCTCCGCTGTCTCACGCACTAAAATATCTCAAACTCCACTCCCTTCTATACCAGAATCTCATGCGCTTCGCTATTTCCTGCTCAAAGTCTCACACACTGAAGTCTCCTGCCATGGAGACTCGCCTTCTCCGAAATCTCCTGCAACAAAATCTATCACTCACCACCGTTTCCTTCCCAGAAGTCTTGAACTCTCTGTTGTTTCCTTCCTGGAAATCTCCACTCTTTCTTTTGCCACAAAGTCTCCTCCTCAGCTTTTTATGAAGCTAAATCTCTCAATCTGCCTAAAAGTCTTACACTCTCCATTATCTCCTGCACCAATGTCTCTCACTCACCGCTGTTTCCTGCCACAAGGACTGTCACGCTCCACTGTTTCCTTTCCGGAAGTTTAAAACTCTCACCTGTTTCCTGCACCGAAATCTTGAATTCTGCTGTTTTCAGATCCAAAATACTTGCACTTTTGGCTCTTTCCTGGACCAGAATTCTTGCACTCTCTGCTGATTTCTTGTCCTGATGTCTTGCACGCCCTCTTGATTTCTAGTTCGAATGTTGTATCCTGTTGATTTCTGTTCCTTAAAATCTCACAGATTTCTGCCAATTTCTGGTCCTGAAGTTTCTTACTGTTTGCTGCTTTCAGGTCCTGATGTCTCCCACTCTCAGCTTTTCCTGGTCCTGAAGTCTCACAACTTTCCGTTCTTTTCTGATCCTAAACTCTCCCAATCTTTGCTGTTTTCTGGTCCAGAACTTTTGTACTCTCTGCTGTTTTCTCATCCAAATATCTGGAATCCTCTCCTAATTTCCAGTCCTGGTGTCTCACAGCTGGTGATACGTGCTCCTGAAGTCTCACTCTCTCTGCTGTTTTCTGGTCATAAAGTCAGGCACTCTGTTGTTTTTTGGCCCCAATGTCTCTCACTGTCTACTGTTCTCTGATCCTGATGTCTTCCACGCTGCTGTTTTCTGGCCCAAAGGATTTTACTCTGCCGTTTTCTGGTCCTGTGGTCTCTCCACTCTCTGCTGTTTTTAAAATTTCCCACTCTCTCCTGATTCCTGACTCTGAGGTCATGCATTCCTTGCTGAATTCTGGTCCAGAAATCTCACAGTCACCGCTGTTTTCAGGGCCGGAAGTCTCTCCGCTGTCTCGTGCACTAAAATCTCTCACACTCCACTGTCTTCCAAGCTAAAATCTCACATGCTCCAAATATGGTCTGCCCCAAAGTCTCAAACTCTGTTGTCTCCTCCCCCAGAGTCCCACCCGTTCCAGTGTCTCCTGCAACAAAGTCTGTCACTCACTGCTGTTTCCTTCCTGGAAGTCTCCAACTCTCCATTATTTCCTTCCCGTAAGTCTCAAACTCTCTGCTCTTTCCTGCCACAAAGTTTCACACTCAGCTTTTTATGACGCTAACTCTCTCAATCTGCACAGTTTCCTGCCTAAAAGTCTTACACTCTCCGTTATCTCTTGCTGTTTTCTACCAGAAAATCTCTCACTCTCCACTGTTTCCATCCCGGATGTTTCAATCTCTCACCTGTTTCTTGCACCTGAAATCTTGAACTCTCTGCTATTTTCTGGTCTGCAAGTCTTGCACTTTCGGCTGTTCTCTGAACCAGAACTCTCACACTCTGCTGACTTCTCATCCTGATGTCTTTTAAAGTTTATCAGTGTCACAAGTAAGCTTACATCAACACTGAAATGAAGTTACTGTGAAAATCCCCTAGTTGGCACACCCTTGCACCTGTTTGGGTACACTGAGGTAGAATTTAGCATGTCCAATGCACCTAACAAAATCTCATCTTTCGGACTTAGTCTTGCGACCACTCTTGATTTCTAGTCTGATGTCGCACCGTGTTCTGTTGATTTCTGGTCCTTAAACGCTCACAACCTTCTGCTGATCCCTGGTCCAGAATTCTCACACTCTCCTGTTTTCTGGTCCTGAAGTCTCACAACTTTCTGCTGATGCCTGGTCCTGATCTCTCGCTCTGTTTTCTTGGTCTAACATCTCTCACTGTGTACTATTCTCTGATCCTGATGTCCTGCATGCTGCTGTTTTCTGGTCCAAATGTCTGGCATTCTCTTCTGATTTCTAGTCCTGCTGTTTCGCACTTTCTGCTGTTTTCTGATTCTGAAGTCTTGCACTCTGCTAAAGTCCTAGAGTCTGGCATTGTCTCTTGATTTCTATTCCTGATGTCTGACAACGTTCGGCCGATTTTTGGTCCCATAAGTCTCCCAACGTTTTGCTGATACCTGGCCCTGATGTCCCACACATTCTGCTATTTTCTGGCCCCAATATCTCTCACTATCCACTGTTCTTTAATTTTGATGTTTTGCTCTTTGCTGTTTACGAGTCGTAACTCTATCAGTCCACTGTATTCTGGTCCAAAGATCTGACGCTTTCTCCTGCTTTCTAGTCCTGATGTCCCACAACTTAGTGCTTATTTCTGGTCCCTGAAGTCTCGCATTCTCTGTGATACGCTGGTTATGAGATCTCACACTCCCTGCTGTTCACTGATGAGAATTCTCAAATTCTCTGCTGCTTTCTGGTCCTGAGGTCTCACAACGTTCTGCTTATTTCTAATCTTGAAATCCCTCAATCTTTGCTGTTTTCTGGTCCAGAAGTCTTGAACATTCTGGTGGTTTCTGGTCTGGAACTCTTGCACTCTTCCATTTTCTGATCGTGAATACTTGCACTCTGCTGTATTCTGGTCCAAATATCTTTCATTCTGCTGTGTTCTGGTCCTCAGGACTGGCACTCTCTCCTTATATTTAGTCCTGATGATCTGCTGATTTCCGGTCTCTACATCTCCCAACTTTCTGCTGATACCTGTTCCTGAAGTCATAGAATCATAGAAACCCTACAGTGCAGAAAGAGGCCATTTGGCCCATCGAGTCTGCACCGACCACAATCCCACCCAGGCCCTACCCCCATATCCCTACATATTTACCTACTAATCCCTCTAACCTACGCATCTCAGGACACAAAAGGGCAATTTTAGCATGGCCAATCAACCTAACCCGCACATCTTTGGACTGTGGGAGGAAACTGGAGCACCCGGAGGAAACCCACGCAGACACGAGGAGAATGTGCAAACTCCACACAGACAGTGACCTGAGCCGGGAATCGCTGTGAAGCAGCAGTGCTAACCACTGTGCTACCGTGCCACCCAAAGTCTCGCACTCTCTGCTGTTTTCTCGTCCTGAAGTCTCTCAGTCTCTGCTGTTTTTTGGTCCTGGAGTCTTGAACTCTCTGCTGAGTTCTGGTCTGGAACTGTCACTCTCTCTCTCTCTGACCCTGAAGTCTTACACTCTGCTGGAGTGCTAAAGTCTGGCATTGTCTTCTGATTTCTATTCCTGATGTTGCACAATGTTCTGCTGATGCCTGGTCCTGAAGTCTCACACATTCTGCTGTTTTCAGGCCCCAATGTCTCTCACTGTCCACTATTCTCTGAGCTTGATGTTTTGCACTCTGCTGTTTACGGGTCGTAATGTCTTTCACTCTGCTGTTTTCTGGTCCAAAAGTCTGACACTCTCTCCTGATTTCTAGTCCTGATGTGTCACCAGTTACTGCTGATTTCTGGTCCCTGAAGTCTCACACTCTCTGTGGTGTCCTGCTCATGAGGTCTTGCACTCCCTGCTGTACCCCAGTCCAGAATTCTCAAACTCTCTACTACTTTCTGGTCCTGTGGTCTCACAATGTTCAGCTTATTTCTGAAGTACCTCACTCTCTGCTGTTTTTCGGTCCAGAACTCTTGCACTCTGTCCTATTTTCTGGTCCTACAGTCTCACAACATTCTATTGTTTTCTGGACCAAATGTCTTTCATTCTGCTGTGTTCTGGTCCTCAGGACTGGCATTTTCTCCTGATTTCTGCTTCTGATGTCTCGCAATGTTCTGCTGATTTCTGGTCTCTGACATCTCCCAACTTTCTGCGGATACCTTGTCCATATGTCTCACACTCTGCTGTTTTCTGGCCCCATGTCTCCCACAGTGCATTGTCTTCTGATCCTGATGTCTTGCACACTGCTGTCTCTGATCCTAAAGCATGGCCCGCTCTCTTGATTTCAAGAACCGTTTTCTCAACATTCTGCAGATATCTGGTCCTGAGGTCTCACAACTTTTTGCTTCTTTCTGATCTTGAACTCCCTCAATCCCTGCGGTTTTCTGGCCCAAAATCCTCGAACACTCCGATATTTTCTGGTCCAGAATTCTTGCACTCTCTGCCATTTTCTGATCGTGATGTCTTTCACTCTGCTGATTTCTGGTCTCTGAAGTCTCCCAACTTTCTGCTGATACCTGTTCCTAAAGTCTCGCACTCTCTGCTGTTTTCTCATCCTGACATCTTGACTCTCTCTTGATTTCCAGCTCTGATGTCTGACCATGTTCTGTTGATTGCTGGTCCTTAAAGTCTCACAAATTTCGGCTATTTTCTGATCGTGAAGTCTCTCAGTTTCTGCTGTTTTCTGGGCCTGAACTTTCGCACTCTCTGCTGTTTTCTCGTCCAAAAGTCTGGGATCCTCTGCTGATTTCCAGTCCTGATGTCTCATATCGATCTGCTGATTTCTGGTCCCAAAAGTCAACCAAACTTCTGCTGATACAAGGCCCTGATGTCTCGCACTGTGTTTCCTGGTCATAAAGTCCAGCACTGCACTGTTTTCTGGCCCCAGTGTCTCTCACTGTCCGCTAATCTCTGATCTTGATGTCTCCCACGCTGCTGTTATCTCGAACTAAAGGATTTCACTCTGCTGTTTTCTGGTCCTGTAGTCTCTCCCTCTCTGCTGTTTTTTGATCCTAAAATCTCTCACTCTCTCCTGATTCCTCACTCTGAGGTCATGCATTCCCTACTAATTTCTAATCCTGACATCTCACAATTTCCTACTGATTTCTGGTTCTGAAATCCCGCACTCTCCGCTGTTTTCAGGGCCCGTATTGGTATACAATGAAAAGTATTGTTTCTTGCGTGCTATTCAGACAAAGCATACCGTTCATAGAGAAGGAAAGGAGTGCAGAACGTAGTGTTACAATCAAAGCTAGGGTGTAGAGAAAGATCAACTTAATGCGAGGTAGGTCCATTCAAAAGTCTGATGGCAGCAGGGAAGAAGCTGTTCTTGAGTCAATTGGTACGTGACCTCAGACTTTTGTATCTTTTTCCCAACAGAGAAAGGTGAAAGAGAGTTTGTCCGGGGTGTGTGGGGTCCTTAATTATGCGAGCTGCTTTGCCGAAGCAGCGGGAAGTGTAGACAGTGTCAATGTGTAGGGGCAAGCCATAGTGGATTTTGTGATTTTTTTTGTCAAAGAAGACAGTGGAGTTTGAGAGATTTTTTGGGCAGGAGACAGCGGAAAGACATCAGGTCCTGAAAGCAGCAGAGAGTGCGGGACCAAAAATTAGCAGAAAGTTGTGAGATGTCAGGACCAGAAATCAACAGAGAATGCGTGACCTCAGAGTCAGGAATCAGGAGAGAGTGGGAGATTTTAGGACCAGGAAACAGCAGAGAGGGAGAGACTACAGGACCAGAAAACAACTGAGAGTGCAAGAAATCTGGATCAGGAAACAGCAGAGAGCGCAAGAATTTCTGAACAGGAAACAGAAAAGAATGTGAGAGTTCAGTGACCGGAAATCAGCAGAAAGTTCTGATAAAACAGAACTAGAAATCAAGAGAGAGTGGCGGACTTTAGGACCAGAAAACAGCAGCGTGGAAGACATCAGTAGAGAACAGTGGTTTTGTGAATGGAGATCGTGTCTCACGAACTTAATCGAGTTTTTCGAGGAAGTGACAAAGATGATTGATGAGAGTAGGGCAGTGGATGTTGTCTACATGGACTTCAGTAAGGCTTTTGACAAGGTTCCTCATGACAGACTGGCGCAGAAGGTCAAGTTGCATGGGATCAGAGGTGAGCTGGCATGGTGGATACAAAACTGGCTTGGTCAAAGAAGACAGAGGGTAGCAGTGGAAGGGTGCATTTCTGAATGGAGGGCTGTGACAAGTGGTGTTCCTCAGGGATCAGTGCTGGGACTTTTGCTGTTTGTAATATATATAAATGATTTGGAGGAAAATGTAACTGGATTGATTAGTAAGTTTGCGGACGACACAAAGGTTGGTGGATTTGCGGATAGCAATGAGGACCATCAGAGGATACAGCAGGATATAGATCAGTTGGAGACTTGAATGGAGAGATGACAGATGGAGTTTAATCCGGACAAATGTGAGGTAATGCATTTTGGAAGGTCTAATACAGATAGGAAATATACTGTAAATGGCAGAACCCTTAAGAGTATTGATAGGCAAAGGGATCTGGGTGCACAGATACACAGATCACTGAAAGTGGCAATGCAGGTGGAGAAGGTAGTCAAGAAGGCATACGGCATGCTTGCCTTCATCGGCCGGGGTACTGAGTTTAAAAATTGGCAAGTCATATTGCAGCTTTATAGAACCTTAGTTAGGCCGCACTTGGAATATAGTGTTCAATTCTGGTCGCCACACTATCAGAAAGATGTGGAGGCTTTGGAGAGGGTACAGAAAAGATTTACCAGGACGTTGCCTGGTATGGAGGGCATTAGCTATGAGGAGAGGTTGGAGAAACTTGGTTTGTTCTCACTGGAGCGACGGAGGTTGAGGGGAGACCTGATAGAAATCTACAAGATTATGAGAGGCATGGACAGAGTGGATAGTCAGAAGCTTTTTCCCAGGGTGGAAGAGTCAATTACTAGGGGTTTAAGGTGCGAGGGGCAAGGTTTAATGGAGATGTACGAGGCAGATTTTTTACACAGAGATTAGTGGGTGCCTGGAACTCGTTGCCGGGGGAGGTAGCGGAAGCGGATATGGTAGTGACTTTTAAGGGGCGTCTTGACAAAGTACCTGAACAGGATGGGAATAGAGGGATATGATCCCCTGAAGGGTAGGGGGTTTTAGTTAAGTCGGGCAGCATGGTCGGTGCAGGCTTGGAAGGCCGAAGGGCCTGTTCCTGTGCTGTAATTTTCTTTGTTCTTTTGTTATGTGACAATAAAAATCAAATAAAAAAAAAGTCTCACGCTGTGTTGTTTCTTGCCACAGAGTTTCATGCTCACAGTAATCTTCTGCACCAAAGTCTCTGAATCACCACTGTTCCTTGCCACAAAATCTCTCACTCTCCACTGTTTCCATCCCAGAAGTTTCAAATCCTTACCTGTTTCGTGCACCGAAAGTTTGAACTCCCTGCTGTTTTCTGGTCTGCAGATCTTGCACTTTCGGCTGTTCTCTGGACCAGAACTCTCACACTCCCTGATGATTTCTCGTGCTGATGACTTGCACCCTCCCTTGATTTCTTTTTCTGATGTTGCACCATGTTCTGCTGATTTCTGGTCCCTAAATTCTCACAACTTTCTGCTGATCCCTGGTCCAGAATTCTCACACTCTCTCCTGTTTTCGGTTCCTGATGACTTTCTGCTCTTTTCTGGCTCTAATTTCTCCTGCTGCTCACCGTTCTCTGATCCTGATCTCTTGCGTGCTGCAGTTTTCTCATCCAAAAGTCTGTCATTCTCTCCTTATTTCCAGTCCTGCTGTCTCGCACTTTCTGCTGTTTTTTGGTCCTGCTCCTGAAGTCTTGAACTCTCTGCTGTCTTCTGGTCTGGAACTGTCGCTCTCTCTCTGCAGTTTTCTGATCCTGAAGTCTTGCACTCTGACAAAGTGCTGAAGTCTGGCATTGTCTCTTGATTTCTGCTCCTGATGTCACACAATGTTCTGTTGATTTATGGCCCCAGATGTCTCCCAAGCTTCTCCTGAAGTCTCGCACTTCCTGCTGCTTTCTGGTCAGACAGTCATACACTCTGATGTTTTCTGCCCCGAATGTCTCTCACTGTCCACTGTTCCCAGATCTTGATGTTTTGCAGTCTGCTGTTTGCAGGTCGTAATGTCTTTCACTCCACTGTTTTCTGGTCCAAAGGTCTGATGCTCCCTCCTGATTTCTAGTCCTGATGTCTCACAAGTCAGTGCAGATATCTGGTCCCTGAAGTCTCTATGGTGTCCTGGTCATAAGGTCTCGAACTTCCTGCTGTTTCTTGGTCCAGAATTCTTGAACTCTCTCCTGCTTTCTGGTCCTGAGGTCAGATAACGTTCTGCTTATTTTTGATCTTGAAGTCCCTCAATCTTTGGTGTTTGCACTCTCTTGTGCAAACTCTTGCACTCTCTGCCATTTGGTGGTGGTGAAGTCTCGCACTCTCTGCTGTTTTCTGGCCCCATGTCTCTCACAGTGCATTGTCTTCTGATCCTGATCTCTTGCACACTGCTGTTCCTGATCCTAAAGGCTGCCACTCTCTCTTGATTTTGAGACACGTTTTCTCACAACATTCTGCCGATTCTGGTCCTGAAATCTCGCACTATCTGCTGCTTTCTGGTCCTAAGGTCTGACAAGTCCCTGCTGATTTCTGATCCTGAATCTCTGCTGTTTTTTGGTCCTGAAGTCATCCACTCTGCAGTTTTCTGATCCAAAGGTTTGGCACTCTCTCCTGATTTCTAGTCCTGATGTCTCACATTTTGCTGATTTCTGGTCCTAGAAGCCTCCCAACCTTCTGCTGATTTCTGGTCCTGGGGTTTCACAACTTTCTGCTTATTTCTGACCTTGAAGTCCCTCAATCGCTGCTGTTTTCTCGTCCAGAATTCTTGAACACTCTGGTGGTTTCTGGTCCCGATCTCTTGCACTCTCTGCCATTTTCTGATCGTGAAGTCTTTCACTAGCTGATTTCTGGTCTCTGAAGTCTCCCAATTTTCTGCTGATACCTGTTCTTGAAGTCTCACACTCCCTGCTGTTTTCTGGCCCCAATGTCACTCACTGTCCACTGTTCTTGATGTCTTGCACTCTGCTGTTTATGGGTAGTAATGTCTTTCACTCCGCTGTTTCTGGTCCAAAGGTCCGACGCTCTCTCCTGATTTCCAGTCTGATGTCTCACAACTTACTGCTGTTCCCTGGTCCAGAATTCTCGCACTGTTATGTTGCTTTCTGGTCCTGAGGTCTCACAACTTTCTGCTTATTTCTGATCTTGAAGTCCCTAATTTCCCTGCTGTTTTCTTATCCAGAAGTCTTGAACTCTCTGGTGTTTACTGGTCCAGAATTCTTGCACTCTGTCATTTTCTGATCACAAAGTCTTGCACTCTGCTGATTTGTCAGAATTGGCACTCTGTCCTGATTTCTGGTCCTGATGTCTCACAACATTCTGCTGATTTCTGGTCTCTGATGTCTCCCAACTTTATGCTGATACCTGCTCCTGATGTCTCGAACTCTCTGCAATTTTCTGGCCCCATGTCTCTAACAGTGCAATGTCTTCCAATCCTGATGTCTTCCACGCTGCTGTTCTCTGGTCTTAAAGCCTGGTCCTCTCTCGTGCTTCCCACATCCGTTCTGTCACAACATTCTGCCGATTTTTTGTCCTGAAATCCCACACTCTCTGCTGCTTTCTGGTCCTGAGGTCTCACAACTTTCTGCTTCTTTCTGATCTTGAACTCCCTCAATCTCTACTGCTTTCTGGTCCAGAATTCTTGAGCACTCTGGTGCTTTCTTGTCCAGGACTCTTGCGCACTCTGCCATTTTCTGAAGTGTTTCACTCTGCTGATTTCTGGTCTCTGAAGTCTCCCAACTTTCTGCTGATACCTGGTCCTAAAGTCTCGCACTCTGCTGTTTTCGCGTCCTGGTTTGCACTCTCTCGTGATTTCTAGTTCAGATATCGCACCACATTCTGTTAATTTCTGGTTCTTAAAGTTTCACAACTTTCTGCTGATTTCTGGTCCTGAAGTCTCTTAGTATCGGCTGTTTTCTGATCCCGAAGTCTCCCACTCTTAGCTGTTTCCTGGTCCTCGAGTCTCACAACTTTCCGCTCTTTTCTGATCCTAACGACTCTCAATCTCTGCTGTTTTCTCGTCCAACAGTCTGGGATACACTCCACTGCTGATGTCTCACAACGTTCTGCTGATTTCTGGTCCCAGAAGTATCCCTACTTTCTGCTAATACCTGGTCTTTATGTCTCATCCTCTCTGCTGTTTTCTGGTCATGAAGGCAGGCACTATGGTGTTTTCTGGCCCCAATGTCTCTCAGTACCAACTGTCCTCTGATCTTGTTGTCTTCCAAGCTGCTGTTTTCTGGTCCTTAAGGATTTCACTCTGCTCTTTTCTGGTCCTGTAGTCTCTCCCTCTCGGTTATTCAATCTCCCACTCTCTCCTGATTCCTGACTCTGAAGTCATGCATTCCCTACGAATTTAAGATCCTGACATCTCACAACTTTCTGCTGAGTTCTGGTCCAGAAATATCGCACTATCCCTTCTTTTCAGGACCTGAGGTCTCTCCACTGTCTCCTGCACTTAAATCTCTCAAACTCCACTGTTTTCTATGACAAAATATCACACACTCCGCTATGGCCTGCCCCAAAGTCTCAGACTCTGTTCACTCCTGCCACAAGGTCTCACACTCTCTGATGCCTCCTGCAACAAAGGCCGCGATTCTCCCAAAAGGGCTGAATTGGTGGGAAAACTGTTCTAAATCCTGACTGTTCTGTCAGTTCAGCTTCTCACCTGAATCTCCGCACTCTGTGCGCTGCAGTGGTCCCAGTCAGGAACCTCATTAAAAACCCAGGGGGCGGGGCCTATTCGCACCAGAGTCTTACAGTTCTGGAACTCTGCCCATGTGCAGTGGTCCCGATCTGTCAGACTCTCCGTTTGTTGGCCAGCTCAATCGCTGGCCAGCCTGGGACCACCACAGTGCTGCCCCTCCAGCGCCCCCCCACGGCGCGATCGCGGCCCCACAACAATTCCCAGGCCAGCCCTGACCCCCCACATCCCAAAGCACCCTGATGTACAGCCCCCCACATCAGCAGTGGCGATCCTCCCCACTCCCGGCAGACCACCCGCTCCGCTGACCACCCCACCGGGGCAGGCCCCCCCCCCACCCACAAATCACTGCCCTCCCTCCATCCCAGACCAATCGCCATGTAGAGTGGCAGCTGGACCCCCACCGATCGCCCCTAGGCCCCGCCCACAATAAGTCCCGCCCTCTTGGCACTGTCCGATGCCCAGTGGGCAATGCCAGGGTGCCCATACCAGGGGGCACCACTGCGCCGCCGCCCAACCTCTTGGGGCGCCCCAATTGCCCCCCCTTCATTCTGGTGGGGTCTCCCGCTAGTTCACCGAACGTGGGGAGCTAGTCTGAACCCCGCTGGAATGAAGTACTCCTGGCGGGGGGGTGGGAGATTCAATCGGTACCTGAAATGATAATGAACCCAATGATGAACAAATATACATATTTAAAATACATGCAGAGAAGATTTAAATGACTTACCTCCTTTCCCGCCGGTTTCCAGCGTGGTTTGACTGGCGCCTGTTCGCTGGCTCTGGGAGATGCGCATGCATTCCCGGCGCATGCACAAATACCTGTTCGAGGCTGCAGACGCACATCTCCCAAGGCGACCTGACAGAAATGTTGCGAGTCGCAATGGGAGAATCGCGGCCAAACATTTTCAATCACTGCTGTTTCCTTCCCGGAAGTCGCAATCTCTCCTCTGTTTCCTTCCCAGTTGTCTCAAACTCTCCACTCTTTCCTGTCACAAAGTCTCGTACTCAACTTTTCATGACACTAAGGGCCCGATTTTACCATTTTCATTCTAAGTGCTGAATCTGTGCGTAATTCAGATCCGACTTGGAAATCTGCTTTCAGGCGCCCCCATTAGCACTTAGCCTGAAAAAAAAAATCATGAGTCTGAATTGTGCTGTGGGCCGGGCTTAGCGTGCCCGAAACGATCGGAGCTCTGAACTGCGCATGCGCTGTTAGAAAAAAAATTGAAAAAACGCACCCGTGTCACATCGCTCCCGGGCCGCAGAAAGCGGGGAAAGCGGCCCAGGAGCGAAAAGGAGGAGCGATGGCCCTCACAGACATCACTGTTCCCCTTATCCGCCCACGCCCCCACACTACCCAGACCGATCGAGACTCCCTGCCCCCTTCCCCCCCACCAATCGCCCGCAGAGTGACAGCGGACACCCCTACCCCGTCCCCCCCGTGCCAGAGATCCATCTGGCCTCCCTCCTCCCCCCCCCCGCCCCCACCAGTGAGCGATCGGGCCTCCCCCCACCACCAGAGATATATCTTACACCCCCGCCCCCGCAGAGAATGATCTGTCCTCCCTCCCCCCACCCCAGAGAACGATCTGGTTTCCCTCCCCTCCCCCTAAGAGGTACATCTGACCCGTCTCCTCCTCCACCCCCCCCCCCCCCAAGAGAATGATCTGGCCTGCCTACCCCACCCCGGAGAACGATCTGGCCTCACTTCCCCCCTCCTGCCCCCCGAGAGATATATCTGACCCGCCTCCTCCCCCCCCCAACCAGACAATGATCGGGCCTCCCTCCTCCCCCCACCAGAGGATGATCTGGCCCGCCTCCCCCCCTCCTGCCCCCCCAACCACTGATCTGAGTCAGAGAGCCGTTGGAAGCGCTGAACTTACCTCTTCAGAAGCTGGAGCACCCGAAACAGACTTTTATTTAGCATGTCCATTTCGGCCCGATTCCGGATTGGCGAGCGCAGTGGTAAAGGGGGAAATGCTGATAAAGTTGGGCGGGCAGTTCATTAATTCAATTTAAATACATGCAAATACATTTAAATCGCCGTTGCGCCCGTTTCGGGCGCAAATCGGATCGCGGCCATTCCCGGGCCTCGGTAAAGTGGGCATCTGCGCGGACGTGAGTGCAGATCGCGTTCATGGCTTTACGCCCGACTTTACCAGGTTTTCGTGCCCGAAAACGGGTGGGACGCAATGGTAAAATCGGGCCCTATAAATCTCTCAAGCTGCACAATTTCCAGATAAAAGCCTTACACTCTCCGTTATCTCCTGCACCAAAGTCTCTCACTCACCGCTTTTTCTGCCACAAATTTCTCACTCTCCACTCTTTCCTTCATGGAAGTTTCAAACTCTCATCTGTTTTCTGCACCAAAATCTTGAACTCTCTGCTGTTTTCTGGTCCGCAGGTCTTGCACTTTCAGCTGTTCTCTGAACCAGAACTCTCACACTCTCTGCTGATTTCTCATCCTGATGCCTTGCACTCTCTCACCTGGTCCTGATGTCTCGCACTTTCTGTTGTTTCCTGGCACTAATGTCTCATGCTGTCCACTGTTCTCTGACCATTATGTCTTGCATGCTGCTGTTTTCTGGTCCAAACGCCTGGCATTCTCTCCTGATTCTAGTCCTGATGTCTTGCACTTGCTGTTGTTTTCTGATCCTGAAGTCTCTCAGTCTCTGCTGTTTTTTGGTCCTGAAATCTTGAACTCTCTGCTGTTTTCTGGTCTGGACTCCAGCTCTCTCTGCTGCTTTCTGAACCTGAGGTCTTGCACTCTGCTAAAGTCCTAAAGTCTGGCAGCTTCTCCTGCTTTCCATTCCTGCTGTCTCACAATTTTCTTCACATTTTTGGTTCCAGGAGTCTCCCAACATTCTGGTGATATCTTGTCCTGAAGTCTCGCACATTCTGCTGTTTTCTGGCTTCAGTGTCTCTCACTGTCCACTGTTCTCTTATCCTGATGTCTTGCACTCTGCTGTTTATGGGCTGTAAAGTCTTTCACTCCGCTGTTTTCTGGTCCAAATGTCCGATTCTCTTTCCTGATTTCGAGCCCTGATGTCTCACAACTTACTGCTGATTTCTGTTCACTGAAGTCTCGAACTCTCTGTTGCTTTCTGCTCCTGAGGTCTCACAACGTCCTACTTATTTCTGATGTTGAAGTCCCTCCATCAGTGCTGTTTTCTGCTCGTAAAGTCTTTCACTGCTTTTGCGCTTCCGACTCCCGTTCTGTCACAACGTTCTGCTGATTTCTTATCCTGAAATCTCACACTCTCTGCTGCTTTTTGCTCCTGAGGTCTCACAACGTTCTACATATTTCTGATCTTGAAGTCCTTCAATCTCTATGTTTTCTGGTCTAGAATGCTTGAATACTCTGGTGTTTTCTGGTCTGAAACTCTTGCACTCTCTGCATTTTCTGATCACAAAGTCTTACATTCTGCTGTGTTCTTGTCCTCAGGACTGGCACTTTGTCCTGATTTCTGGTCTTGATGTCTCACAACGTTCGGCCGATTTCTGGTCTCTGATGTCTCCCAATTTTGTGCTGATACCTGGTCCTGATGTTTCACACTCTCTGCTGTTTTCTGGCCCCATGTCTCTCACAGTGCATTATCTTCAGATTCTGATGTCGGCCACCCTGCTGTTCTCTAAAACTAACGTCCTCTCTCTTGCTTTCAACACTCGTTCTGTCACAACATTCGGCCAATTTCTTGTTCTGAAATCTCATACTATCTGCTGCTTTCTGGTCCTGAGGTCTCACAACTTTCTGCATCTTTCTCATCTTGAAGTCCCTCAATCTCTGCTGTTCTCTGGTCTCTGAAGTCTCCCACAATGCATTGTCCTCTGATCCTGATGTCTTTCACTCTGCTGTTCTCTGGTCCTAAAGCCTGGCCCTCTCTCTTGCACTCTCTGCCATTTTCTGATCATGAAGTCTTTCAATCTGCTGATTTCTGGTCTCTTGAAGTCTCCCCATTTTCTGCTGATACCTGGTCCTAAAGTCTCACACTCTGCTGTTTTCGTGTCCTGACACCTTACACTCTGTCTTGATTTGTAGTTCTGATGTTGGACCAGGTTCTGTTAAATTCTGGTCCTTAAAGTCTCACAGCTTTCTGCTGTTTTCTGGTCCTGAAGTCTCACCACTTTCTGTTGATTTCTAATCCTGACATCTCGCACTTTCTGCTGTGTTCTGGTCCTGAAGTCTCAGTCTCTGCTGTTTTTGGTCCTGAAGTCTTGAACTCTCTGCTAAAGTGCTAAAGTCAGGTCATAAAGTCAGGCACTGTTTTCTGGTCTCAATGTCTCTCACTGTCCATTGTTCTCTGATCTTGATGTCTTGTACTCTGTTTCACAGGCTGTAAAGTCTTTCACTCCACTGATTTCTGGTCCAAAGTCCCGACGCTCTCCTGATTTCTAGTGCTGGTGTCTCATAACCTATTGCTGACTTCTGGTCCCTGAAGTCTCGCACTCTGTAATGTCCTGGTCATAACGTCTCACAGTCCCTGCTGTTATTCGGTCCAGAATTCTCGCACCATCTGCTGCTTTCTTCCACATTGCTGTTTTCACTCTGCTGTTTACTGGTCCTGTAGTATCTCCTTCTATACTTTTTTCTGATCCTAAATCTCCCACTCTCTCCAAATTCCCGACTCTGAAGTCACGCATTCCCTGCTAATTTCTTGTCCTGACATCTCACACTCCCCACTGTTTTCAGGACCCGAGTTCCCTCCGCTGACTCCTGCACTAAAATCTCTCACACTCCACTATCTTCTATGCAAAAATATCACACACTTCGCTATGGCCTGCCCCAATGTCTCACACTCAGTTATCTCCTGCCACAGAGTTTCACCCTCTCCTGCAACAAAGTCTATTGTTCACTGCTGTTTCCTTCCTAGAAGTCTCAAACTCTCCACTCTTTCCTGCCAGAAAGCCTCGTTCTCAGCTTTTTATGAACTCTAATCTCCCAATCTGCAGTTTTTGCCTGAAATTCTTAAGACTCTCTGTTATCTCCTGGAACATAAACTCTCACTCTCCACTGTTTCCTTCCCAGAAGTGTCAAACTCTCACCTATTTCCTGCACCAAAATTTTGAACTCTGCTGTTTGCTGGTCTGCAAGTCTTTCAGTTGTTCTCTGGGCCAGAATCTTGCACTCTTTGCTGATCTCTTGTTCTGATGCCTTGCACTCACTTTTGATTTCTAGTTCTGATGTGGCACCATGTTCTGCTGATTTCTGGTACCTAAACTCTTACAACATTCTGCTGATAACTGGTCCAGAAGTCTCACACTCTCTCCTCTTTTTTCATCCTGAAGTCTCATGACTGTCTGCTGATGCCTGGTCCTGATGTCTCGCACTTTCTGTTTTCTGGCTCTAATGTCTCCCGCTGTCCACTGGTCTCTGATCCTGATGTCCTGCATGCTGCTGTTTTCTGTCCAAATGTCTGGCATTGTCTCCTGATTTCTAGTCCTGATGTCGCATAACGTTCTGCTAATTTCTGGTCTCAGATGCCTCACAGCTTACTGCTGATACCTGGTCCTGAAGTTTCGCACACTCTGTTGTTTTCTGGCCCCAATGTCTCTCACTGTCCACTGTTCTCTGATCTTGATGTCTTGCACTCTGCTGTTTGTGGGTCGTAACGTATTTCACTTCACTGTTTTCTGGTTCCAATGTTTGACACTCTCTCCTGATTTCTAGTCCTGATGTCTCACAACTTACTGCAGATTTCTGGTCCCTGAAGTCACTCACTCTCTGCGGTGTCCTGGTCATAAGGTCTCACACTCCTTGCTGTTCCCTGGTCCAGAATTCTCAAACTCTCTGCTGATTTCTGCTCCTGAGGTCTCACAACTTTGTTTATTTCTGATCCTGCAGTCCCTCAATCTCTGCTGTTTTATGATCCAGAAGTCTTGAACTCTCTGGTGTTTTCTGGTTCACACCTCTTGCACTCTCTGCCATTTTCTAATCGTGAAGTTTTTCACTCTGTTGATTTCTGGTCTCTGAAGTCTTCCAACTTTCTGCTGATACCTAGTCCGAAAGTCTTGCACTCTCTGCTGTTTTCTTGTGTTGAGGTATTGCACTCTCTCTTGATTTCCAGTGCTGATGACTCACCATCTCCTGTTGATTTCTGGTCCTTAAAGTCTCACAATTTTCCGCTGATTTCTGGTCCTGAGGTCTCTTACTATCTGCTGTTTCCAGGACCTGACATCTCCCACTCTCAGCTGTTATCTTGTCCTGAAGTCTCACAACTTTCTGTTCTTTCCTGAGCCTGAAGTCTCTCAATCTCTGTTTTCTGGACTTGAACTCTTGCACACTCTGCTATTTTCTCATCCAAAACTCTGAAATCCTGTCCTGATTTCCAATCCTGAGGTCTCACAACATTCTGCTGTTTTCTGGTCCTGATGTCTCGCACACTCTGCTGTTTTCTGGTCATAACGTCAGTCACTCTGCTGTTTTCTGCCCCCAATATCTCTCACTGTGTGGTGAACCATCGTTGGTTCCCACTAGATAGTACTGAGCCAGGGTCTGGCCAGTACTACAAGTATGTATCTATGTTGCTGTTGGGGTTAGGGATGGGTTGTTCTACTTGTTGCTGTTGGGGTGAGGGTTGGGCTGTTACACCTTGTATTATAGTTATTGTGGTACATCCCAGTCGGGCTCCGCCTCCTGGGAGAGGTATAAAGGTCTCTGCTCTGTCTGGGACCCCTCAGTCTGGGATCGTGTATATAATTAGTAGCTTCGTTGTTACAGCAAATAAAAGCCTTTATTTCCTGAGCATCTCAAGCCTCGTGTGTGATAACGCGCATCAATTTTATTTGCTGTAAATAAACTCTCGTCGAAAAAAAAACGATTTAGAGAGAGTATGGAGCAGATACTGAAGCCTGAACGCCTTACACTAGATCCACGTGCGGCGGGCGCCTCTAACACCTTCGACCACAGGTTGAAATGTTTTGAGGACTACCTGGCAGCCTCCGCAGCGGTCACCACAGATGATGACAGACTCCGGGTCCTCCATGCGAGGGTAAGCGACACCGTCTACCTCGCAATCCGTGCAGCCACCGACTACACAAAGGCCCTTGAGCTTCTTAAGAAGCGTTATATTAAACCGCCCAACGAAATGCACGCCCGTTACCTTAGCCACTCGACGACGGCAGTCCGGCGAAATGACGGAAGAATACGCGAACGAGCTCCTACAGCTAGCCAGGGGCTGTAACTGCAAAGCAGTGTCGGCAGACCAGAATATGAACGACCTCGCTTGAGATGCGTTTGTGGCGGGAGTCGGATCATCTTACATCCGACTCAGACTACTGGAGAAAGGTAATCTGGACCTCACCCAGGCAATAGAACTAGCGGATATGTTGGAGACGGCCTCCAAAAGCCTAGTATTGTATCCTGAAGACCATGTGGAGACAACGTGGCAGGAGCAGTCGCTGATCCCTCCTCGTCCCTCGGGTTCAAAAAGCTGCATGATGGCGTGCTCACACTCGGGCCAGACGACGGCAGCAGCTCCGGGCGGCCCGCGGTGTTACTTCTGTGGGGGAGCGAAGCATACTCAGCAACGGTGTCCCGCTAAAGCTGTGTTGTGCTCCGCCTGCGGTAAGAAGGGGCACTATTCAAAAGTGTGCCGATCTAAATCTGCTTCTCGGAACAGCAGTGCGGCCTGCGATTCCTCGGAGCCCGGTTCTTCGTCGTCGGCATCGTCGAGGGTTTCGTCCACGTGCGAGGCCAGGACGACGCCATTACGGTCGACGGAGTTGGAGAGGTGTGACCACCAGGGGTCGCTGAGTTTGGCGCCATCACCCACGTGCGGCCTATGGGAGCGGCCATGTTGGTCGGCACCGACCACGAACGACCAGCAGGGGTCATCCTCGTCAATCTGAGCCGCCTGCAGTGGCGCTCATGAACCAACGGTGGCGTCGATCATCCTGGACCAGGCCAAGCCTCATAGACTTGACAAGTCTATGATGGACATTCAGCTTGCCTGAGTCCAGAGGATGGTCGCCACTTCAGGGCGTGTCGGAACTCCATGGGTTACCATCACCTCAGGGTCAACCGGCCCGTGAGACTGTGGAGGAACAGTTGGACATCGCCTTGGGGAGAACGCCACTGCGAGTGCCTACTCCGGTGTCATCGCCGGTATTGAGGAGGTCACAACGACGGTGCGGTCCCCCTGACCGTCTGAACTTATAGACTGATGACAAATTATTCTGTTTTTTGGTACCCCGCCCGCCTTTGTCTTCAAAGGAGGGGTGAATGTGGTGAACCATCGTTGGTTCCCACTAGATAGTACTGAGCCAGGGTCTGGCCAGTACTACAAGTATGTATCTATGTTGCTGTTGGGGTTAGGGATGGGTTGTTCTACTTGTTGCTGTTGGGGTTAGGGTTGGGCTGTTACACAATGGGATGTGGTACATCCCAGTCGGGCTCCGCCTCCTGGGAGAGGTATAAAGGTCTCTGCTCTGTCTGGGACCCCTCAGTCTGGGATCGTGTATATAATTAGTAGCTTCATTGTTACAGCAAATAAAAGCCTTTATTTCCTGAGCATCTCAAGCCTCGTGTGTGATAACGCGCATCACACTGTCAACTGTACTCTGATCTCGATGTATTCCATGCTGCTGTTGTTTGGCCCTCAAAGATTCCACTCTGCTGATTTCTGGTCCAGAAGTCTCACAACTTTCTGCTGATGCCTGGTCCTGATGTCTCGCACTTTCTGCTCTTTTCTGGTCATAACGTCTGTCAGTCTCTGCTGCTTTTTGTCCCTGAAATCTTGAACTCTCTGGTGTCTTCTGGTCTGGAACTACCACACACTCTGTTCTTTTCTGACCTGATGTTTTGCACTCTGATAAAGTCCTAAAGTCTGGCATTGTCTCCTGATGTCTCACAACGTTCTGTTGATTTCTGGTCTCTGAAGTCTCCCCACTTTTTGCTGATACCTGTTCCTAAAGTCTCACACTCCCTGCTGATTTCTTCTCCTGATGTCTTGCACTCTCTCTTGATTTCTAGTTCCGATGCCGCACTATATTCTGTTGATTTCTGGTCCTTAAAGTCTCACAAGTTCCTGCCGATTTTTGGTCCTGAAGTCCCTTACTGTGTGCTGTTGTCTGGTCATGAAGTCTCACAAATTTCCCACTCTTTTCTGATCCTAAAGTCTTTCAATCTCTGCTGTTTTCTAGAACAGAACTCTTGCACTCTCTGCTGTTTTCTCATCCAAAAGTCTGGGATTCTCTCCTGATTTCCAGATCTGAAGTCTCCCAACTTTCCAGCTGATACCTGCTCCTGAAGTCTCG
Source organism: Mustelus asterias (assembly GCF_964213995.1). NCBI lineage: Eukaryota > Metazoa > Chordata > Chondrichthyes > Carcharhiniformes > Triakidae > Mustelus > Mustelus asterias. The sequence continues at coordinate 40,066,956 of NC_135816.1, forward strand.
CACTTTCTGCTGTTTACAGGCCCCAATGCTTCTCGCTGTCCACTGTTATCTGATCGTGATGTCTTCCACACTGCTGTTGTCTGGCCGTAAAGGATTTCATACTGATGTTTTCTGGTCCTGGAGTCTCGTCCTTTCTGCAGTTTTCTGGTCTTAAAATCTCACACTCTCCACTTCTTCTGCCACAAAGTCTCATACTCAGCTTTTTATGACCCCAAATCTCTTAATCTACACAGTTTCCTGCCTAAAGGTCTTACACTCTCCGTTATCTCCTGCACCAAAGTCTCTCACTCACCGCTGTTTTCTGCCACAAGATCTCTCACTCTCAGTTTCCTTCCCGGAAGTTTCAAACTCTTACCTGTTTCCTGCACCAAAATCTTGAACTCCGCTGTTTTCTGGTCTGTAAGTCTTGCACTTTCAGCTGTTCTCTGGACCAGAACTCTCGCACTCTGCTGGTTTCTCGCCCTGATGTCTTGCACTCTCTCTTCATTTCTTGTTCTGATGTTGCACCATGTTCTGCTGATTTCTGATCCATAGATTCTCACAACCTTCTGCTGATGCCTGGTCCAGAATTCTCAAACCATCTCCTTTTCTCTGATCTTGATGTCTTGCATGCTGCTGCTTTCTAGTCCAAACGTCTCCTGATTTTCATAGAGGTTTACAGCATGGAAACAGGACCTTCGGCCCAACTTGTCCATGCTGCCCTTTTTGTTGAACCCCTAAGCTAGTCGCAATTGCCCGCATTTGGCCCATATCCCTCTATACCCATCTTACCCATGTAACTGTCTAAACGCTTTTTAAAAGACAAAATTGTACCCGCCTCTACTACTACCTCTGGCAGCTCGTTCCAGACACTCACCACCCTCTGTGTGAAAAAAATTGCCCCTCTGGACCCTTTTGTATCTCTCCACTCTCACCTTAAACCTATGCCCTCTAGTTTTAGACTCCCCTACCTTTGGGAATAGATATTGACTATCGAGCCGATCTGTGCCCCTCATTATTTTATAGACCTCTATAAGATCACCCCTCAGCCTTCTACGCTCCAGAGAAAAAAGTCCCAGTCTATCCAGCCTCTCCTTGTAACTCAATCCCTCAAGTCCCGGTAGCATCCTAGTAAATCTTTTCTGCACTCTTTCTCGTTTAATGATATCCTTTCTATAATAGGGTGGACCAGAATTTCCTTTAATATCCTGGGATGCGACCCATCAGGTCCAAGAAACTTATCAGCCTTTAGCACCATTAGTTTCCTTCGTACTTTGTCTCTGGTGATGGTTATTGTATTAATTTCCTGCCCTGTTTTGCCCCTTGAGTATTTAGTATTTTTGGACTGTGAAGACTGATTGATTTAAAACATTTATTTAATCCTCAGCCATTTTCTAGTTCCCCATGATTATTTTCCCAGTTTATTTTTAAGGGACCGATGCTCACTTTGGCCTCTTTCTTCCTTTTTATATATTTAAAGATGTTCTGATTGTCCATTTCTATATTATTTGCTTGTTTACTCTGATAGTTTACCATCTCCCTCTTCATTGTTTTTGGTCATCTTTTAGAAACATAGAAAAACTACAGCACAAACAGGCCCTTCGGCCCACAAGTTGTGCCGAACACATCCCTACCTGCTAGACCTACCTATAACCCTCCATCCTATTAAGCTCCATGTACTCATCCAGGAGTCTCTTAAAAGACCCTATTGAGTTTGCCTCCACCACCACTGACGGCAGTCGATTCCACTCGCCCACCACCCTCTATGTGAAAAACTTACCCCTAACATCTCCCCTGTACCTACCCCTCAGCACCTTAAACCTGTGTCCTCTCGTAGCAGACATTTCCACCCTGGGAAAAAGCCTCTGAGAGTCCACCCGATCTATGCCTCTCAACGTTTTATACACCTCTATTAGGTCTCCTCTCATCCTTCGTCTCTCCAAGGAGAAAAGACCGAGCTCCCTCAGCCTATCCTCATAAGGCATGCCACTCAATCCAGGCAACATCCTTGTAAATCTCCTCTGCACCCTTTCAATCTTTTCCACATCCTTCCTGTAATGAGGCGACCAGAACTGAGCACAGTACTCCAAGTGGGGTCTGACGAGGGTCTTATATAGCTGCATCATTATCCCTGGACTCCTAAACTCAATCCCTCGATTGATAAAGGCCAGCACACCATACGCCTTCTTAACCACCTCCTCCACCTGCGGGGCCGATTTTAGAGTCCTATGGACCCGGACCCCAAGGTCCTTCTGATCCTCTCCAGTACTAAGAGTCTTTCCCTTTATATTGTACTCCTTCATCCCATTTGACCTACCAAAATGGACCACGACGCATTTATCTGGGTTGAAGTCCATTTGCCACTTGTCCGCCCAGTCTTGCATCCTATCTATGTCCCTCTGTAACTTCTGACATCCCTCCAGACTATCCACAACCTCACCAAATTTCGTGTCGTCGGCAAACTTACCAACCCATCCCTCCGCTTCCTCATCCAGGTCATTTATGAAATGTCTCGCACATTCTGCAGTTTTTTGGTCCTGACATCTTGAACTCTCTGTTGTCTTCTGGTCAGGAACTGTCGCACTCTCTGTTGCTTTCTGATCCTGAAGTCTTGCATTCGGCTAAAGACCTAAAGTCTGGCATTGTCTCCTGATTTCTAATCCTGAGGTCTCACAACGTTTTGCTGATATCTGGTCCTGAAGTCTTACACTTTCTGCTGTTTTCTTGCCCCAATGTCTCTCACTGTCCACTGTTATCTGATCCTGATGTCTTGCATTTTGCTGTTTATGGGTCATAATGTCTTTCACTCCACTGTGTTCTGGTCCAGAATTCTGCCATCCACTCCTGATTTCTAGTCCTGATGTCTCACAAGTTAGGGCTGATTTCTGGTCCCTGAAGTCTCGCACTCTGCGGTGTCCTGGTCATGAAATCTCACACTCCCTGTTGTTTCCTGATTGAGCAGTCCCATACTCTCTGCTGCTTTCTGCTCCTGAGGTCTTCCAGCTTTTTGCTTATTTCTGATCTTGAAGTCCCTTAATGTCTGCAGTTTTCTGGTCCAGAAGCCTTGAACACTCTGGTGTTTTCTTGTCTGGAATTCTTTCTCTCTCTGCCATTTTCTGATCGTGACGTCTTGCACCCTGCTGTTTTCTAGTCCAAATGTCTTTCATTCTGCTGTCTTCTGATCCTCAGGACTGGCACTCTCTCCTGATTTCTGGTCCTGATGTCTCACGACATTTTACTGTTTTCTGGCCCCATGTCTCTCACAGTGTATTGCCTTCCAATCCTGACCTCTTGCACTCTGCTGTTCTCTGGTCCTAAAGCCTGGCCCTCTCTCTTGATTTTGAGACCCGTTTTCTCACAATTCTGCCAATTTCTGGTCCTGAAATCTCGCAACTTTCAGCTTCTTTCTGATCTTGAAGTCCCTCAATCTCTGTTGTTTTCTGGTCCTGAATTCTCGAACACTCTGGTGTTTTCTGGTCCAGAAGTCTTGCACTCTCCACCATTTTCTGATCGTGAAGTCTTTCACTCTGCTGATTTCTGGTCTCCGAAGTCTCCCAACTTTCTGTTGACACCTGGTCCTAAAGTCTCGCACTCTCTGCTGCCTTCTCATCCTGACGTCTTGAACTCTCTCGATTTCTAGTTCAGATGTCGCACCATGTTCTGTTGATTTCTGGTCCTTAAAGTCTTACAACTTTCTGCTGAGTTCTGGTCCTGAAATATCGCACTCCCCCTTCTTTTCAGGACCTGTGGTCTCTCCGCTGTCTCCTGCACTAAAATCTCTCACACTCCACTGTCTTCTATGCCAAAATATCACACACTCCGCTATGGCGTGCCCCAACATCTCACACTCTGATGTCTCCCGCCATAGGGTCTCACCTGCTCCGGTCTCTCCTGCAACAAAGTCTAACACTAACCACTGTTTCCTTCCCGGAAGCCACAATCTCTTCGCTGTTTCCTTCCTGGAAGTCTGGAATTCTCCACTCTTTCCTGCCACAAGGTCTCGTACTCAACTTTTTATGACACTAAATCTCTCAGTCTGCACAGTTTCCAGATAAAGATCTTACACTCTCCGTTATCTCCTGCATCAAAGTCTCTCACTCACCGCTGTTTTCTGCCACAAAATTTCTCACTCTCCACTCTTCCCTTCATGGAAGTTTCAAACTCTCACCTGTTTCCTGCACTTGACATCTGGTCTCTGAAGTCTCCCAACTTTCTGCTGATACCTGTTCCTAAAGTCTCGCACTCTCTGCTGTTTTCTCATCCTGATGTCTTGCACTCTCTCTTGATTTCTAGTTCTGGTGTCTCACCATGTTCTGTTGATTTTTGGTCCTTAAAATCTCGCAACTTTCTGCTGATTTCTAGTCTTGATGTCTCGCCCTTGCTGCTATTTTTTTGGTCCTGAAGTCTTAACTCGCTGCTGTCTTCTGGTCTGGAACTGTCGCTCTCTCTTTGCTGTTTTTGGTCCTGAAGTCCTAAAGTCTGAAATTGTCTCCTGATTCCTGATGTCTCAATATTCTGCTGATTGTTGGTTCCAGACGTTTCTCAACTTTCTGCTAATAACTGGTCCTGAATTCTCGCACTTTTTGTTTTTTTCTGGCCCCAGTATCTCTCACTGCCCATTGTTCTATGATACTGATGTCTTTCATTCTGTAGTTTACGGGTCGTAATGTCTCTCACTCTGCAGTTTTCTGGTCCAAGAGTCTTGCATTCTCTCGATGCCTCACAACTTTCTGCTGGTCCCTGGTCCAGTATTCTCACACTCTCTGCTACTTTCTGGTCCTGAGGACTCACAACTTTCTGCTCCTCTCAGGTCTTGAAGTCCTTCAATCTCTGCTGTTTTCTGGTCCATAAGTCTTGAACACTCTGGTGTTTCCTTGTCCGGAGCTCTTGAAATCTCTGTCATTTTCTGCTCGTGAAGTCTTGCACCCTGCTGTTTTCTGGTCCAAATGTCTTGCATTCTGCTGTGGTTCTAATCTTAAGGCCTGGCACTCTGTCCTGATTTCTATTCTTGATGTCTCACGACATGCTGCTGATTTCTGGTCTCAGAGGCTCCCAAATTTCTGCTGATACCTGGTCCTGAATTCTTGCATGTTTTGCCATTTTCTGGCCCAATGTCTCTCACAGTCCATTTGTTTCTGTTACTGATTTCTTCTGTCTTCTGCTCGTGAAGTCTTTCACTCCACTGTTTTCTGGGTCCTAAAGCACTCCCTCCTGATTTCGAGACCTGTTTTTTCACAACATTCTGCCGATTTCTGGTCCTGAAATCTCGCACTATCTGTTGTTTTTAAGACCTGAAGTCTCTCCGCTGTCTTCGACATCAAAATCTCACACATTGCGCTGTAGCCTGCCCCAAAGTTTCTCACTGTTTTCTCCTGCCCACAGAGAGTGTCGCCTTCTCCGACGTCTCCTGTGCCCTGTGAGTCTCACACAGCCGATGTTCCCTGCCTGTAAATTTCTCACATGCCACTGTTTCCTTTCCGGAAGTCTCAAATTCCCCGTTGTTTCCTGCCACAAAGTTTCGCACTCGGCTTTTAATTACCCAAAATCTCTCAATCTCTCAGTTTCCAGATAAAAGTCCTACACACTGTTTCCTCTGCACCAAAGTCTCTCACTCACTGCTGTTTCCTGCCACGAAATCTCTCACTCTCCACTGTTATCTGATCCTGATGTCTTGCATTTTGCTGTTTATGGGTCATAATGTCTTTCACTCCACTGTGTTCTGGTCCAGAATTCTGCCATCCACTCCTGATTTCTAGTCCTGATGTCTCACAAGTTAGGGCTGATTTCTGGTCCCTGAAGTCTCGCACTCTGCGGTGTCCTGGTCATGAAATCTCACACTCCCTGTTGTTTCCTGATTGAGCAGTCCCATACTCTCTGCTGCTTTCTGCTCCTGAGGTCTTCCAGCTTTTTGCTTATTTCTGATCTTGAAGTCCCTTAATGTCTGCAGTTTTCTGGTCCAGAAGCCTTGAACACTCTGGTGTTTTCTTGTCTGGAATTCTTTCTCTCTCTGCCATTTTCTGATCGTGACGTCTTGCACCCTGCTGTTTTCTAGTCCAAATGTCTTTCATTCTGCTGTCTTCTGATCCTCAGGACTGGCACTCTCTCCTGATTTCTGGTCCTGATGTCTCACGACATTTTACTGTTTTCTGGCCCCATGTCTCTCACAGTGTATTGCCTTCCAATCCTGACCTCTTGCACTCTGCTGTTCTCTGGTCCTAAAGCCTGGCCCTCTCTCTTGATTTTGAGACCCGTTTTCTCACAATTCTGCCAATTTCTGGTCCTGAAATCTCGCAACTTTCAGCTTCTTTCTGATCTTGAAGTCCCTCAATCTCTGTTGTTTTCTGGTCCTGAATTCTCGAACACTCTGGTGTTTTCTGGTCCAGAAGTCTTGCACTCTCCACCATTTTCTGATCGTGAAGTCTTTCACTCTGCTGATTTCTGGTCTCCGAAGTCTCCCAACTTTCTGTTGACACCTGGTCCTAAAGTCTCGCACTCTCTGCTGCCTTCTCATCCTGACGTCTTGAACTCTCTCGATTTCTAGTTCAGATGTCGCACCATGTTCTGTTGATTTCTGGTCCTTAAAGTCTTACAACTTTCTGCTGAGTTCTGGTCCTGAAATATCGCACTCCCCCTTCTTTTCAGGACCTGTGGTCTCTCCGCTGTCTCCTGCACTAAAATCTCTCACACTCCACTGTCTTCTATGCCAAAATATCACACACTCCGCTATGGCGTGCCCCAACATCTCACACTCTGATGTCTCCCGCCATAGGGTCTCACCTGCTCCGGTCTCTCCTGCAACAAAGTCTAACACTAACCACTGTTTCCTTCCCGGAAGCCACAATCTCTTCGCTGTTTCCTTCCTGGAAGTCTGGAATTCTCCACTCTTTCCTGCCACAAGGTCTCGTACTCAACTTTTTATGACACTAAATCTCTCAGTCTGCACAGTTTCCAGATAAAGATCTTACACTCTCCGTTATCTCCTGCATCAAAGTCTCTCACTCACCGCTGTTTTCTGCCACAAAATTTCTCACTCTCCACTCTTCCCTTCATGGAAGTTTCAAACTCTCACCTGTTTCCTGCACTTGACATCTGGTCTCTGAAGTCTCCCAACTTTCTGCTGATACCTGTTCCTAAAGTCTCGCACTCTCTGCTGTTTTCTCATCCTGATGTCTTGCACTCTCTCTTGATTTCTAGTTCTGGTGTCTCACCATGTTCTGTTGATTTTTGGTCCTTAAAATCTCGCAACTTTCTGCTGATTTCTAGTCTTGATGTCTCGCCCTTGCTGCTATTTTTTTGGTCCTGAAGTCTTAACTCGCTGCTGTCTTCTGGTCTGGAACTGTCGCTCTCTCTTTGCTGTTTTTGGTCCTGAAGTCCTAAAGTCTGAAATTGTCTCCTGATTCCTGATGTCTCAATATTCTGCTGATTGTTGGTTCCAGACGTTTCTCAACTTTCTGCTAATAACTGGTCCTGAATTCTCGCACTTTTTGTTTTTTTCTGGCCCCAGTATCTCTCACTGCCCATTGTTCTATGATACTGATGTCTTTCATTCTGTAGTTTACGGGTCGTAATGTCTCTCACTCTGCAGTTTTCTGGTCCAAGAGTCTTGCATTCTCTCGATGCCTCACAACTTTCTGCTGGTCCCTGGTCCAGTATTCTCACACTCTCTGCTACTTTCTGGTCCTGAGGACTCACAACTTTCTGCTCCTCTCAGGTCTTGAAGTCCTTCAATCTCTGCTGTTTTCTGGTCCATAAGTCTTGAACACTCTGGTGTTTCCTTGTCCGGAGCTCTTGAAATCTCTGTCATTTTCTGCTCGTGAAGTCTTGCACCCTGCTGTTTTCTGGTCCAAATGTCTTGCATTCTGCTGTGGTTCTAATCTTAAGGCCTGGCACTCTGTCCTGATTTCTATTCTTGATGTCTCACGACATGCTGCTGATTTCTGGTCTCAGAGGCTCCCAAATTTCTGCTGATACCTGGTCCTGAATTCTTGCATGTTTTGCCATTTTCTGGCCCAATGTCTCTCACAGTCCATTTGTTTCTGTTACTGATTTCTTCTGTCTTCTGCTCGTGAAGTCTTTCACTCCACTGTTTTCTGGGTCCTAAAGCACTCCCTCCTGATTTCGAGACCTGTTTTTTCACAACATTCTGCCGATTTCTGGTCCTGAAATCTCGCACTATCTGTTGTTTTTAAGACCTGAAGTCTCTCCGCTGTCTTCGACATCAAAATCTCACACATTGCGCTGTAGCCTGCCCCAAAGTTTCTCACTGTTTTCTCCTGCCCACAGAGAGTGTCGCCTTCTCCGACGTCTCCTGTGCCCTGTGAGTCTCACACAGCCGATGTTCCCTGCCTGTAAATTTCTCACATGCCACTGTTTCCTTTCCGGAAGTCTCAAATTCCCCGTTGTTTCCTGCCACAAAGTTTCGCACTCGGCTTTTAATTACCCAAAATCTCTCAATCTCTCAGTTTCCAGATAAAAGTCCTACACACTGTTTCCTCTGCACCAAAGTCTCTCACTCACTGCTGTTTCCTGCCACGAAATCTCTCACTCTCCACTGTTCCCTTCCCAGAAGTTTCAAACTCTCACCTGTTTTCTGCACCAAAATATTGAACTCTCTGCTGTTTTCTGGTCCACAAGTCTCACATCCAGGACTCTCGCACTCTCTGCTGATTTCTCGTACTGAAGTCTTGCACTCTCTCTTGATTCTAGTTCTGAAATCTCACTGTGTTCTGTTGATTGCTGGTCCCTAACGTCTCACTACTTTCTGCCGATAGCTGGTCCTAAAGTCTTGCACTGCCTGCACTTTTCAGGTCCTGAAGTCTCTCAATCTTTGCTGATTTCTAGTCCTGAAGATTTGAACTCTTGGCTGTTTTCTGATCTGGAACTCTCGCACTCTGATTTTTTCTGATGCTGAAGTTGTTCATCTGCTGCTTTCTGGTCCAGAAATCTGCACTCTCTCCTGATTTCTAGTCCTGATATCTCACAACATTCTGCTGGTTTCTGGTCACAATGTCTCTCACTGTCCACTGTTATCTGATCCTGATCTCTTGCATTTTGCTGCTTACTGGTCAGAACGTCTTTCACTCCGCTGATTTCTGTTCCAAAGGTCAGCGCATTCCCTTGATTTCTAGTCCTGATGTCTCACAACTTACTGCTGATTTCTGGTCCCTGAAGTCTCTACTCTCTGCGCTGTCTTGGTCATAAGGTCTCGCATTCCCTGCTGTTCCCTGGTCCAGAATTCTTTGCTGTTTTCTAGTCCTGAGGTCTTACAACTTTCTGCTTAATTCTGATCTTCAAATCTCTCAATCTCTGTTGTTTCCTGGTCCAGGAGTCTTGAACATTCCGGTGTTTTCTGGTCTGGAACTCTTGCACCCTGCCATTTTCTGATTGTGAAGCCTTTCACCATGCTGATTTCTGGTCCAACTGTCTTTCATTCTGCTATGTTCTGGTCCTAAAGTCTGGCACTCTCTCCTGATTTCTGGTCCTGATGTTTCCCAACTTTCTACTGATACCTGGTTCTGAAGTCTCGCATTTTGGGCTTTTCTCGAGACCAGAACTCTCTCACTCTCAGCTGATTTCTTGTCCTGAAGTCTTGCACTCTCTCTTGATCTCTAGTTCAGATCTCTCATCATGTTCTGTTGATTTCTGGTTCCTAACGTCTCACAACCTTTTGATGATACCTGGTCCTGAAGTCTCACACTATCTTCTGTTTTCAGGTCCTTGTGTTTCATACTCTGCTGTTTTCTGGTCCTGAAGTCTCACAACCTTTTGCAGATTTGTGGTCCTGAGGTCTCGCAAATTTCTGCTGATTTCTGATCCTGAAGTGTCTCAATCTCTGCTGATTTCTTGTCCTGAAGTCTTGAATTCTTGCTGTTTTTTGGTCCGGAACTCTTGCATGCTCTGTTGTTTTCCGATCCTGAAGTCTTGCACTCTACTGTTTTCTGGTCCTAACATCTTTCACTTTGCAGTTTTGCAGACCTGCAATCTCTTCCTCTCTGCTGTTTTTTGGCCCTGAAATCTCGCACTCAATGCTGATTTTTCGTCCTGAAATTTCGCTCTCTCCACTGTTTTCAGGATGTGAAGTGCCTCCTCTGTCTCCACGTTCTGCTGTATTCTACCCCAAACTCTCATACAATCTGCTCTAGTCTGCCCCAAAGTCTCTCACACTCTTGTTATCTCCTGTCACAAATGTTCGCTCTCTCCAATGTCTCCTGCCCAAGTCTCACATGGCCGCCGTTTCCTGCCCATAAAACTCTCACTCTCCATTGTTTCCTCCCCAGGAATCTTGAACTCTGCCGTGTTCCAGGGCGGGAGTGCCGGTAAAATCAGGGCCATAGTCTCGCACTCAGCTTTTTATGACCCTAAGTCTCTCAAACTCCATTGTTGGCTTACACCCTCTGTTGCCTCCTGCTGAAGTCTATCACTTATTGCTGTTTTCTCTGTGAGGGACCAGTTCAGAAACTCCAAGGTACACAATGAAGTTAGCCTAGGTCCCAACTATTTTTGATTTTGGGGTTGTGAGCATCAGGTGTTTCACTCCAGCTGTGATTCTGTTGGCCCACTAGGAAGCTTTTAATAAAATAAACTTTGTTTAACAATGCAATTGAACTATAACAGAAAGCATAACTTTTACCAATTGAAATACTTAAACATGACAAGATACAATTCTTAACTGCTAGCCTTTCTGTATTAATTCCAATTTATGCAATATTCCTCATAGACGTAAACTTCTCTTCACAAACAGGAGGCTTACATGCGGATATGCAGGCTGCTAGTCTCAAATCTCCAAAACATCTCTGGAGAGACAATATTTTCTAGCAGATCCCAGACCTTAATCCCCAGAGAGAAAAAGAGAGAAGAGCTGCAGCTCCTTGAAAATCTGAACAGAGACCTTTTCCTCTGTAAGCCTAGCTCCCCACATAAGCACATGATGTGCTCTTGTCAATCAATCTAATTAAACCTCTTCTCTGATATCCCGGGGAAAACCTGAAAAAAATAACAAAACTCAAATTAAACAAACACCCCAATAACTAGGGGCAATTATTCTTCTGCATTCTCAGCAGATGGGTTGCCTGGAGCAGATAAATTGGCACTGTCATCAGAATTCAATTTTAAACCACTCCCTTCACAAGAAACATGACACAAAATAATTTCTTAAAGGCATAGTATCGTCATACCTGCAAGACATCTCTACTCTCCACTGGTTCCTTCCCGGAAGTTGCGAACTTACCGCTATTTACTGCACCAGAATCTTGACCTCTCTGCTGTTTTCTGGTCCTGGCGTCTCACACTTTCTGCTGTTCTCAAGGTCTGGAACTCACGCACTCTCTGTTGTTTTCTGGCCCTGAACTCTCACATTCTCCGCTGTTCTCTGATCCTGATGTCTTGTAAGCTGCTGTTTTCTGTCCCTAACGTCTTTCACCCCACTGTTTTCTAGTCCTAAAGCCTGGTACTCTCTCCTGATTTCTACTCCTGTTTTCGCACATCATTCTGCTGATTTCTGGTCCTGAAGTGTCGCACTCTCTGCCCTCCCCTGGTCATAAGGTCTCACAACCCCTGCTGTTTCCTGGTCCTGAATTTTCGCACTCTCTACTGATTTCTGGTTCTGAAGTCTCACAACGTTTTGCTGCTTTCTGATTCTGAAGTCTCTCAATCTCGACGGTTTCCTGGTCCTGATGTCTTGCACTCTGTTTTTTTTTTGGTCCTGTAGTCTCTGACTCTCCGCTGTATCTTGGTTCCAATGTCTTGCACTGTCTCCTGATTACTGGTTCTGAAGTCATGCATTCTCTGCTGAATTCTGGTCCTCACATCTCACAATTTTCTGCGAATAAACAATCCTTAAATCTCGCACTCAATGCTGTTTTCTGAGTTCTCTTCACTGTCTCCTACCCCACCGACTCTCACTCCACTGTCTTCTATCCCAAAATCTCACATACTCCACTGCGGGCTGCCCCGAAATCTCTCATACTCTGTTATCTCCTGTCACAGAGTCATGCTCTCTCTGATGTCTCCTACATCAAATGCTCACACAGTCGATGTTTCCTGCCCATAAATCTCTCACTCCCCACTGTTTCCTTCCCAGAGGTCTCGAGCCCTCCATAGGTTCCTGCCACAAAGTCTCGTGCTCAGCTTTTTATGACTCTAAATCCCTCAATCTCCACAGTTCCCTGCCAAAAAGTCTTACTGCACTGGAACTTTGAACTCTCCGGTCCCAAAGTCTCACACTCTCTTCTGTTTCCTGCCACAAAATCTCTCATGTTCAAGTATTTCCTACTCTAAAGTGTCTCACTTCCTGTTGTTTTCTGATCCTACTGTCTGGCACTCTCTCCTGATTTCTAGTCCTGATGTCTCTCAATCTGGTGCTGTTTTCTGGTCCTGAAGTATTGCATTCTGCCACTGTCCGGTCCAGAGGTATCTCACTCTCTGCTACTCTCTGATCCTGATGACTTGCAGTCTGCTGTTTTCTGGTCCTAAAGAATTTCACTCTGTGTTTTTCTGGTATTGTAGTCTCTCACTCACCACCGTTTTCTGATCCTAAAGTCTGGTACTTTCCCCTGATTTCTAGTCCTGATGTGTCACTTGCTTCTGTTTCCTGGTGATAAAGTTTCCTTTGCCCTGCTGTTTTCTGGTCCTGAAAATCTCGCACTCTGATAATTTCTGGTCCTGAAGTCTCAACTTTCTGCTGATTTCTGGTCCTCAAATCTTCCACTCCGCTCTTTTCTAGCCCCGACATTTCTCGATCTCCATTCTTTCCTGTCCTGATGTCTCTCTGTTTCTGCTATTTCCTGTCACAATGTCTTGCACTCTCTGCTATTTCCCGCCCCCAAATCACTTACTCTCCGCTGTTTCTGGCCCTGAAGTCTCACTCTCTCAGCAGTCGCCTGTCCCAAGATATTGCATTCTCTGTTGTTTTCTCATCCTGAAGTCTCGCACTCTGCTGTTTCTTGGCCTTGAAACCTTGTGCTCTCTGCTGTTCTCTGATTCTGATGTCTTTCACTCTGTTGTTTTCTGGTCTGAAAGTCTTTCACTCTGCTGTGACCTCAAACTGTATCTGGAATTCTATCCTATTGAACATTAAGAATTCCTCCCCCTCTAATTCACACATAGCCTATCCCAATTAATACTGAGGAAGTTGAAATCCCCTACAATTATGACCGTATTGTTTTTACACTTCTCTGAGATTTGCTTACATCTCTGTTGTTCTCTCTCTCCCAGACTGTTTGGGGGCCGAAGGTACACTGTTAGCAATGTGATTGCCCCCTTTTTGTTTTTGATTTCCACCCATATGGCCTGAATTGAGGAGCCTGCTAAGATATAATCCCTCCTCAGTACAGTAAATTAACTCATTGATCAATATTGCGACACCACATCCTCTTTTACATCCCCACCCATCTTGCCTCAAGATTGTATACCTGGAATATTGAGCTGCCAGTCCTGCCCTTCCCTCAACCATGTCTCAGTGATAGCAATATCATACTCGCATGTGCTAATCAACCCCACCCCCAACAGCAGTAGCAAACCACCCTGATTCTACGATACTGGTCCCATTCCAATTCAGGTGCAACCTGTCCAACTTGTACAGGTCCCACCTTCCCCAGAAATGCACCCAGCGATCCATGTTACTAAAGTGCTCCCACCTACACCATCAGTTCAGCCACGCATTCATCTGCTCTATTCTCCTATACCGATACTCACTAGCACGAGACATCAGGAGTAATCCAGAGATTACAACCGTGAGGTCCTGATTTTCAATCTGCCACCTAACTCCCTGAAGTTTTGCTGCAGGACTTAATCCCTCTTTCCACCTATATCGTTGGTACCAATGTGAACTATGACCTCTGACTGTTCACCTTTCTCTTTCAGAATGCCCTGCAACCATTGTGACATCCTTTAACCTGGCACCACGAAAGGTAACACATCGTCCTGGAGTACAAGGTGATACAAAGATTGCAAAGTTTGCTGTTTTCTGGCCCAAGTCCCGCACTCTTCACGGTCTCCTGCCCCAAAGTTTTACACTCTCCGCAGTTATCTGGTCATTCCGTCTCACACACCAGGCTGTTTTCTGGTCCTGAAGCCTCGCATTTATGCTGTGCTCTGGTCCAGAGTTCTCACACTCTCTGCTGTTTTCTGGTCATAAAGTCTCAAACTCTACTATTTTCTGCTCCTGAAGTCTAGCACTCTGCTGTTTTCTAGTCCTATCATCTTTCACTCTGCTGTCTTCTTGTCCTGTGGTCTTTCCTTCTGCTGTTTTCTGATCCAAAAGTCTCGCACTCTGTCCTGATTAATGGTTGTGAAGTCATGCATTCTCTGCTGATTTCTGGTGCTGACATCTCGCACTTTCTGCTGCTTCCTGCCCTGAAATCTCACTCACTGCTGTTTTCTAGTGCCGAAGTCTCACGCTGCATCTTTTTCTGGTCCTGAACTCTCTCTGCTGTCTCCTGCCCCAAAATCTCTCACACTCCGCTGTCATCTACCCCAATCTACCGCTGTTAACTGCCCCAAAGTCTCTCTCTCCATTTTGTCCTGCTAGAGTCTCGCTCTCTCTGATGTCTCCTGCCCCGTAGTCTCACACAGCCGCTGTTTCCTGTCGGTAAATCTCTCACTTTCCATTGTTTCCTTCCTCCGAAGTCTCAAACTCGCCACCATTTCCTGAACCTAAGTATTGCATTCTGTGCTGTTTTCCAGACCTGAAGTCTCACACGCTCTGCTGATTTCTTGTCCCAAGGTCTTGTGCTCACCTGTTCTCTGGCCTTGAAGTCTCTCACTCTCCAGTTTCCTGCCGCAAAGTCTCGCACTCAAATTTTTCCAGAACCAAAGTCTCTTAATTGCCATTGTCTTCTACGCTGAAGTCTCAGTCAGCGCTATTTCACTGCCACAAAGTCTCACATTCAGCTTTCTATAATCCCAAGTCTCCCAATGTCCAGTTTCCTGTCCCAAAATCTTGTACTCACTGGTTTTCTGCCATGAAATTTCTCATGCTCCAATGTTTACTTCCTGCAAATCTGTCTCTCCATTGTTTCTGGCCCTGAAGACTCACACCCTCCACTGTTTTCTGCTCCTGACGTCCCTCACTCTCCGCTGTATTCTGATCCTAAAAGCTTGCAGTCTGTTGTTTGCTGGCCCTGAAGGCCCACACTCTCTGCCATCTCCTACCCCAAAGTCCTGCACTCTCCAGTATCTCCTGCTCCCTAGCCTCTCATTCCACTGTCTCCAGCCACAGAGTCTCACTCCCTCAGCTATCTCCTGTCCCCAAGTATTGCACTCTCCACTGTTGTCTGATCCTGATGTCTCACACTTCGCTGTTTTCTGGTGCGAAAGACTATCACTCACTGTTTTCTGGTCTTGTAGTCTCTCACTCTCTGCTGTTTTCTGCCCTTGTAGTCTCTCACTCTCCACTGTTTTTGGTCTTGTAGTCTCTCACTCTCTGCTGTTTTCTGGTCTTGTAGTCTCTCACTCTCTGCTGTCTTTAGTCTTGTAGTCTCTCACTCTCTGCTGTTTTTGGTCTTATAGTCTCTCACTCTCCACTGTTTTCTGGTCCTAAAGTCTGGCTCTTTCCCCTGATTCCTTGTCCTGATGTCTCACAACATTATGCTCTCTCCTGGCCTCAAAGTCTCTTGATCTCAGCTCTTTTCGGGTCCTGGAGTCTCGCTCTCTCGCTGTTTTGGCCCTGAAGTCTTGCACACTCCTCTGTCTCCTGCCACAGAGTCTTGCTCTTTTGGCTGGCTCTTGCCCCAAAGTATTGCACTCTCCACTGTTTCCTGTTCATAAACTCTAACTCACTGCTGTTTTCTGATCCTGAAATTTTGCACTTTCTGTTCTTCTCTGGTCCAGAACTCTCGCACTCTCTGCTCTTTTCCCGTCCTGAAGTTTTGCACACACTGTTATTTTCTGATCCTGATGTCTTTCACTCCATTGATTTGTGGTCCTGAAGCCTCGGATTCTCGTCTGTTTCCTGGTCATGAAGTCTCGCAATTTTCTGCTATTCTCTGATCCTGAAATCTTACAATCAGATGTTTTCTGTTCCCAAAGTCTTTCACTGTTGTTTTCTGGTCCTGTTGTTTCTCGCTCTCCACTGTGTACTGGCATTGAAGTCTTGCACTCTCTGATTTTTCTGACCTTGAATTATCATACTCCCTTGCTGTTTTCTGGTCACAAATGCTCAGCCTCTGCTGCTGTCCGGTCCATAGCTCTCAGACTCTGCTGTTTTCTGCTCTTAACTCTCACTGTTATTTTCTGGTCATAGATTCGCACGCTCTTTGCTGTTTTCTGGCCCTGAAGTCTCTCACTCGCCACTCTTTTCTGGTCCGAAGAAATCTCCCTCTCCACTGGCTGCTGGTACTAATGTCTTGCATGCTGCGGTTTCTTGGTCCTGAGGTCTTGCGCTCTCTGCTGTTCCTGAATTCTCAAATCCCTGCATTTTTCTGCTCCTAAAGTCTCATACTTTCTGTTGTTTTCTAGTCCTGAAGACACTCTCTCTGCTGTTTTGTGGTCCTGAAATTTCCTACCCCCTGCTGTTTTCTGGCCGCAAAGTCTCTCACCCGCCGTTGTTTCCGGTCCTAAGCTCATAGTCATAGAGTTTTACAGCACAGAAACAGGCCTTTTTGACCAACGTGTCTGAATGGCCATCAAACAGCTATCAATTCTAATCACAGTTTCCAGCCCTTGGTTCCTAGCCTTGCATCCTATGGCATTTCAAGTGCTCATCTAAATGCTTCTTACATGTTGTGAGGATTCCCGTCACTCCACTCTTTCAGTCAGTGAGATTCAGGTTCCCATCACCCTCCAGGTGGACAGGTTTTTCCTCAAATCCCCTTTGAATCTTCCGCCCATTCCTCAAATCTATGCCCGATGGTTATTGACCCCTCAACTAGTGGAAAACATTTCTTCCTATCTATGCCCTTCATCATTTTGCACACCTCAATCAGGTCCGCCTCAGCCTTCTCTGCTCTAAGGAGAACGACTGCAGCCTAACCAGCCTCTCTTCATAGTTGAAACGCTCCAGCCCAGGCAGCATCTTGCTGAATCTCCTCTGTACCCTTAATGGTGCAATGACTTCCTTCATCTGGCAACCAGAACAGCAGACAGTACTCTAGCTATGGCCTGACAAGCATTTTGTACAGCTCCATCATAACCTCCCTGCTCTTATATTCTATGCTTCAGTTAATGAGGTAAGTATCCCATATGCCTTTTTAACCACCTTATCAACTTGTCCTTCTGCCTTTAGAGACCTATGGACATGCACCCCAAGGTCCCTCTGGTCCCCTGTATTTCCTAGCATCCTACCATTCATTCTGCATTCCCTTGCCTTCTTAGTCCACCTACAGTACATTACCTCACTTTTCAGTTCCATTTGCCACTGTTCTACTGATCTGACCAACCCATCTATATCGCCCTGTAATCTAATGCTTTCCTCCTCTCTATTTGCCATACAACCAATTTTTGTGTCATCTGCAAACTTACTGACCATACAACCCACATTACTGTCTAGATCATTAATGTACACTACAAACAGCATGGGACCCAGCACTGACCCCTGAAGTACACTACTGAACACAGGCTTCCAGTCAAAAAAACAATCTTCGACCAACACACTCTGCCTCCTGCCACTAAGCCAATTTTGATTCCAATTTGCAAATTTCCCTGGATCCCATGGGCTCTTTCATAGAAATCATAGAAACCCTACAGTACAGAAAGAGGCCATTCAGCCCATCGAGTCTGCACCGACCACAATCCCACCCAGGCCCTACCCCCATATCCCTACATATTCACCCACTAATCCCTCTAACCTACACATCTCAGGACACTAGGGGCAATTTAGCATGGCCAATCAACCTAACCCGCACATCTTTCCTTCTTGATCAGTCTCCATTGCAGAACCTTGTCAAAAGCCTTACTGAAGTCCATGTAGACTACATCAACTGCACTGCCTTTATCTATGCACTTAGTCACTTCCTTGAAAAATACAATCAAATTGGTTAGACATGATATCCCCTTGACAAAGCCATACTAACTATCCTTGATTAATCCTTGCCTCTCCAAGTAGAGATTAATTCTGTCCTTCAGAATTTTTTCCAATAATTTCACTATCACTTATGTTAAACTCATTGACCTGTAATTACCTGGTTTTACCTCTGGGTACTTTTTTCAGAGGCTGACTATTAATCTGGCTTTCATTTAATTACGGCTCAGCTAACACAAAGACTTGTGGAGACAGTATTTTGGTTAAAGACGTTTCTTTATTTTCCAGGCCTGGTCAACGTACAAAGGAGAGAGATTTGAGGCAGTTCCAAATCACTCTAAAATTACCTTACACTCAGTATTACAATTATACAATTTTCAAAAGTCATTTGCCTGCCTCTCTGCTCACCCCAGCCAGATATGAGCCGATTATTATTAGTATGGATTATTTACCTTGGCCAATAACATTTGCCTTCTGACAGCATGGGAATACATGAGTTTGTGGATTTTGAGACTCTTTCTCACAGTCTCCTAACATTCCCTAGACCTCCTTATCTGATGTAATGTATAATCTATTCATTGACCTGTTTGAGATCTCTAGCAAAGTTCTTGGCTAGTGCATTAGGACCATCTAGAGATACTGATAAGAATTGCTTTCTCCCTTTACTCAGTAGCTGTATTGTTCTGAAGAATGTGGTTCTTTTTACTTGACTACATCCCATCATGCCTTAGAGCAGTGTGTCATTGGCCAAGGTGTATGCTTTTAATACAGAATATAATTGGGGCAATTCTCCCAAAAAAATTCGAAGTGCTGAATTGGTGGGAAAAATGGTGTAATTCGTGATTGTTTTTTCAGTGGGAGTTCAGACTTGAATCTTTCACACTCTGTGCACTGCAATCGTGAATATCATTAAAAGCTCGGCGGGGGGGGGGGCGCAGTGACAGAGGCCGACAGTTCTGGGCCTCTGCACATGCAGTGGCCCCAAACTGTTAGATTACACTTTGCTGGCCAGCCTGGGACCCCTGCAGTGCTGTCCATCGCGACACCCCCATGGCCCGACTGCGGCCCGCACAAGTGTTCCTGGGCCAGCCCCAACCCCGTCTCCCACCCCCGTCCCGGAGCACTGCAATCTCCAACCCCCTTTCCCCCCCACCCCCCCATCACAGGAGGTAGCCCCTCCCTGTCAGACCACCCCCATTGAGAAATGTAGTTTAATCATGTTTCTCTGCAGGATGTTTCAAGCGGTCCCTGGCATTTTGTCAGTGCCGTTTTGTCTGCACCGTGTCCTCTATTGTTACTGAAGCAGTATAATTAAAATCATGTTTGTTTTCATCTGAACTAATGCAGTGTTCTGTTGTTTTAGTGTTCCCCTGGGATTGCGGAGTAGAGCTTGATTGGGATGATTGACAGGTCAGGCCATATGACTGTGGACAGCTAGGCTTTCACAGAGAATTCCAGTCACGTTACTGATTTCAGATGCTGTTTGGAGTTGAGAGAGAGAGAGAGATGAGAGAGAGCAGTGTTTTTGTTCCCCTCTCTGAAGCTGGAGATTCTGCTGTCTCAATGTTCCTGTTTTGGAAGCTGCAAAGAGGTATCCTTTCCTGTCTCTGAAGTCTGAAGACTGGAAGCTGCTAGAGACTAGCTTTACTTCTGCGCTTTGCTGCCTTTAGGATATATCCATCTCTGAAATAGGCTGTTTGGATTTCTGACAACAGGTGTTACAAAGTTGGAAATCTAGTAACACATGAGCATACTCATTTTAGCGCTAACTAATGCTGAAGAAGGGTGTACATCTATGGGATGTTGTTTTTAAATTGGAACAGAGATAGCTAGCTGTTAAGAACTGTACTGTGCCATGTTTAAGTCTTGTAATTGGTAAAAGTTATGCTAATTCTTTTAGTTATATTCCAACTGTGTTAAATAAACTTTGTTTGATAAAAAGCTTCCTAGTGGGTCACTTGAATCATACCTGGAGTGAAACACCTTATGCTCACCAATGCCAAAATCAAATGTAAAACTTAGGGTCTAGGCCAACTTCACAAAACACATTGGAGTTTCTGGCCTGAGTCTTGACAAACATTAAATTTATGCCAAATAGATAATTATTTAATTTTTTAAAAAATAAGCAGGAACTCTTACCTCATCTTAATGTAACTTTACAGTAGAGAAAACAGCTTGCCTAACAATCAGCTCTCTGCCTTATGCTGACATCACTTTCAAAAATTGACATCAGGCGTTTGAATTCCGGTGCCACCAGGTTTCTGGATTCTGGATGGCTTCTCTCCTCTGTACTGCACCTTCACAGGTCAGCTCCCGAGTGTCTGGAGCGCTCTGTTCCACCCCGCTGCTCCCTCACAGGTCAGCTCCCGAGTGCACGGCAGCTGAAATTATAACCATATAACTAGCCTCTACTTCTGTCGCAGGGCAAGGCTACTTTCTGAAGAAGAAACAGTTAAAAAGTAAAAAAGCAGAAGAGCAGCTCTTCCCCTCTGCACCAAATTCCCAAATGTACTCACCTGGACTGTCTCACTCAAGGTAGGCTCTCAAAACTGTGCATGCACAACTTACTGATGGTCCTAAAGTCTAGCACTCTGCTGTTTTCTGGTCCAGAAGACTCACCTTTCCACTGTCTCTAGCAGCAAAGTCTCTCACTCTGTTGCCTCCTGCCCCGTAGTCTTGCATTCTCTGCTGTTCCCTGCCATGAACTCATTCTCTGCTGCTTTCTAGTCCTGATGTCTCACACTTGTTTCTGACATCAAGGACGAGTATTTTCTATTTCCGGCCCTTGAAGTCTTACGCTCTGTGCCGTTTTGTGGTCCTGAAGTCTTGCAACGTCTTGTTGTTTTTTTTGGTCTGGAAGGCTTGTTCTCCTTGTTTCTGGTTCTGAAATCTCTCACTCTATGTTGTTTTCTGGTCCTGATGTTCGCTTTCTGCTGTTTTCGGGAGTTGAGATCTCTCACTTTCAGCTGTCTCCTGCCCCAGACTCTCACTCCCCACTGCTTCATGCCTCGAAGTCCACGCACTCTCTGCTGTTTAGCGGTCCTAAAGTCGCGCACTCACCACTGTGCTGGTGCAGATCTTTTGCACAATCTGCTATTTTCTGGTCCTAATGCCTCCTCGCTCTCTCTGCTGTTTTGCTGACTCCCGACCAAAGACTCACCCTCCCCGCCTTTCCTGCCCCGAATTATTTCCCTCTGTGCTGTCTGCTGCCCTCAAACCCCTCACACTCCTAAATCTCGCGCCCACTGCTGATTTCTGGTCCTGAAGTCTTCCACTCTTCGCGGTTCCCTGCCCCGAAGACTCTTGCTCTCCGCTCTTTTCTGGTCCAGACGTCCCGCATTTCCCCTCTTCTGGCACCTGAGACTTGCAGTCTCCGTTATCTCATGCCTTCGAATCTCCTTTCGGCCGTTTTTTTTGCTACAAAGTCTCTCGCTGCACAGATTTGCACTGCCCGCCTATTCTGGCCCTGCAGCCTCTCACTCTCCCTCATTCTGTGTCCTAAGGTCTCGCATTCTCTCCTGTTTCTGGCCCTCAAGCCTCACAGTTTCCCGCTGCTCCTCGTCCCAAATTCCCTCACTTTCCCGCTCTTTTCTGATCCCAAATTCTCTCACGCTTTCCCGCTGTTCCTCACCCAAAATTCTCTCGCTTTCCCTGCTCTCTGATCCAAAGTTCTCACAGGTTCCTACTATTTTCTGATCCCAAACTCTCTCACCTTCCCACTGTTTTCTGATCCCAAATTCTATCACACCTTCTGCTTTCGCTTCCCCCTATTCTCATACTTTCTCGCTGTTTTCTGATCCCAATTTTCCTCACGTTCCCGCTCTTTTTTTGATCCCAAAATCTCATATTTTCCCCGTTGTTCCTTATCCTAAATTCTCTCGCACTTTCCCGTTCTTACCTGATCCCAAATTCTCAGTTCCCCGCAGTTCCTCATCCGAAATTCCCACTTTTTGCTTTCAATCGCCCAACTTCTCTCAGTCCCGCTGTTTTCTGATCCCAGATTCGCTCACTTTCCCTGTTTTCTGATCTAAAGTTCTGTCACTTTCCCGCTCTTTTGATCCCAAGTTCTGTCACTTTCCCGCTCTTTTGATCCCAAGTTCTGTCACTTTCCCACTCTTTTGATCCCAAGTTCTGTCACTTTCCCGCTATTTTCCGATCCCCAATTCTCTCACATTCCCGCTGCTTTCTGATCCCTACTTCTCTCACACTTTTCCGCTTTTCCTCATCCAAAATTTCATCTTTCTTCTTCCCCTTGCCCCCAATTCTCTCACATTCCCGCTGCTTTCTGATCCAAACTTCTCTCACACGTTCCCGCTCTTCCTCATCCCAAATTCTCATTCCGCTGTTTTCTGATCCAAAGTTCTCTCACTTTTCCGCCGTTCCTCATCCCCAATTCTCTCTCCCTTTCCCGCTGTTTTCTGATCCCAGATTTGCTCGCCTTCAGCTGTTTCTCCTCCCAAATTTTCCCACTTCCCGCGGTTTCTCATCCCAAATTGTCACGCCTTCTTGCTGCTCCTCATCCCAAATTCTCACCCACTTTGCGGTGCTCCTCATCCCAAATTCCCCCTCACTTTCCAGTCCCTTGCCCCGACTCACCGCCGTTTTGTTTTTTGGATGCTGAAATCTCAGAGGGTGGTTGTGCCTTGAGGAGATTACAGAGGTGGGGAGTGGGCGAGGGTCGTGGAGTGAATTTAAAAGGATGATAAGAATTTTAAATCAAGGCATCGCCTGATGGGAGTCAATATAAATAAATAATTGACCGGTCGGTGAATGGGACTTGGCGCGAGGCTCTGAGCGTCCCCGCCAAATAAAATGACGTTCCCTCAAAAATGTTAACAACTTTCTCACAAATACTTCAGCACTAACTTTAAATCAAATAATCACAACCTGGGTATTCAATATAACTTTGCTCCATAAGGCAAGGAGTAATAATTAGAGCAAATTATAAGCCTGCTAGACTTTTTTTGTCACAAAACTCTCGATTAACCACCTCATTATCAATGACTCAAAATAATGTCGACTTTAAACTGTTGGGAGGCAGAATGGGAACAACAGACGACAGCTGCCCCCACGCAACGGGGGAGGGGGCAGAGCTGCGCAGACGCAGTAGAGGGCGGGGGCCGCTTTGCGCGCGCAGGGGAGAGCCCGGGGGGCGGGGTCAACTCCGCGCATGGGGCGGGGGGGCGAAACCGGGTTGGCGCGGCCTGCCGTGCGCATGTGCAGCACCGGCGGCGGGCCCGGCTTTGCGCAGTCGCAGCGCCGGCGGCGGGGCCAGCTTTGCGCAGGCGCGGTGTTGGTGACGTATAGCTTCCGTTCGGCTGAGGCGATCTTCCACGCTTTTGAAAAGAAAAGGAACGGAAGGAGACGCGGTGTTAACGGACGTGTTGTTGCCGTCGATGTTATAAACCCGAAATTAATCTTTGGTTGAGGTTTCCTGTCGTCTGTATCGCCTCCTCTCCGGTAAGTAATTTTGCTCAGGGTTTGTTTTCGGGTTGCCTTTGAGAAAGCGAGTGCGCGGTTGGTCGGCGCGTGCGCGCGGCCTGGGCCTGGCCGTCGAGGCCTCATTTTCCTGGGTGTCCCTCGGCCTTTTGTTTCTCTCTCCCTGTCTCGCTCTCTTTCTCTCCTCATCGACGGTTTTCCTCAGCCCAACTCTGTTCGCGAGATGGCATCGGGCGGACTGCTCGGAATACATTTGTGCCCAATTATGGGAAACTGCGGATGCCGCTCGTTGCCGAGTTGAGGCCTAGCCACCCCTCCCCCCCCCCCGCCTATTTTCCCCCCGGGATTTCCACAAAGCTGAGACCTGCCCGGTTTGTTGTTTGTTTCCTCCTCAACCACCAGTTTAAAAGTCAGGAGCAGTGGCCTGATAGTGAGAAGGCGTCTGAGAAAGAGACGGAAGGAGAAGGTATTCCTGCTTTATGTTCAGTGACAATGTGCGGTTGTTGTGACTACTGTTTGGATTTTCCTACAGTCGATGGAAGATAATTGACTCACATCTGAGCAACGACCGAGGTGGTAACCTGGTAAAACTTAATTTTGGTCAGGTAATGGTGGCTGAATAGAATGGACCCAGAATGGATATTTCACGTTCAAAAACTACACTTTGAATTGATGTTTATGTTGTCAGCTATTTTAGAAGCCTAGTGCAATGTCTCAACAAATGCATTTCATGTGGTGTAAAGTAGTCATCTATTTAGTTTTTAACTATTTTCTCACCTGTGACCTCTTATGTAGTTAATATATTTGGTAGTTGTAAACCATGCTTTAAAATTGCCTGAGACCAACTTTGAAAATGTAGTGTTACAACTAGCTCCTTGAAGATTTGGTTATGAAGCTGCTGTCCAGAGGTATGCATTGCATAGGTAGTATTCAGTTATTAAAGAATTATTTTAAAATATGAAAAATTTTCAAATAAAATATTTATTCATTGGACCAGCTGTGGCCTGTGCTGAAATTTGGTTTTATCCATGGTAGTACTGTTCACAACGATCTGAGCAGACTGAGCTCTGTACAGCAAAGGTTTGGCACTTGATTAATCATATACCTCCCCTTCTCCCCTGAAAATAACAGTTGTATCTTTTCCTCCGCTTTTCCTTCCCCAAGTCAATTTGAGGTACAGTCCACTCACTGCTTCTAATTTCACTGATTGACCAGCTGACTTGCAATCCAAGATTTGTACTTAATGTTAATTTTTAAAAATTCATTTGTGGGATATGGGCATCACTGGTTGGCCAGCATTTATTACCCATTCCTAGCTACCCTTGAGAAGGTGCTGGTGAGCTGCCTTCTTGAATCGCTGCAGTTCATGTTCTGTGGGTTGACCCACAATGCCTTCAGGGAATGAATTCCAGGATTTTGACCCAGTGATTGTTTAGGAACAGTGATATATTTCCTGGTCAGGATGGTGAATGGCTTGGAGGGGAACTTGCAGGTGGTTCCATTTATCTGCTGCCCATGTCCTTCTAGATGGAAGTGATCATGGATTTGGAAGGTGCTATCTAAGGATCTTTGGTGAATTGCTGCAATGCATCTTGTAGATAGTACACACTGCTGCTACTGAGCGTCGGTGGTGGAGGGATTGAATGTTTGTAGATGTACCAATCAAGCAGCTGCTTTGTCCTGGAAGGTGTCATGGTTCTTGAGTGTTGTTGGAGCTGCACCCATCCAGGCAAGTGGGGAGTACTCCATCACACTCCTGACTTGTGCCTTGTAGATGGTGGATAGGCTCTGGGGAGTCAAAAGGTGAGTCACTTGCCACAGTATTCCTAGCCTCTGACCTGCCCTTGTAGCCACTCTGTTTGTGGTGAGTCCATAGAACATAGAACAGTACAGCACAGAACAGGCCCTTCGGCCCACGATGTTGTGCCGAGCTTTATCTGAAACCAAGATCAAGCTTGAGTCCAGTTGAGTTTCTGGTCAATGGTAACCCCAAGGATGTTGACAGTGGGGGATTAGTGATGTTTCCACTATTGAATTGTCAAGGGGTGGTGGTTAGTATCTCTGCTTGGTGATGGTCATAGCCTGGCATTTGTGTGGCGTGAATATTACTTGCCAATTGTCAGCCCAATCCTGGATATTGTCCAGATCTTGTTGCATTTGAACATGGACTGCTTCAGTATCCGAGGAATCGCAAATAGTGCTGAACATTGTGCAATCATTGGCGAACATCCCCACTTCTGACCTTATGACGGAGGGAAGGTCATTGATGAAGCAGCTGAAGATTGTTGGGCCTAGGACACTACCCTGAGGATGTCCTGGAGCTGAGATGACAGACCCTCCACAATCATCTTCCTATATACCAGGTATGACTCCAACCAGCGGAGAGTTTGCTCCCTGATACCCATTGATTCCAGTTTCATTAGGGCTCCTTGATGCTACACTCGGTGGAATGTGGCCTTGATGTCAAGGACGGTTACTCTCCTCACTTCTGGAATTCAGCTCTTTTGTCCATGTTTGAACCAAGGCTGTAATAAGGTCAGGAGCTGAGTGACCCTGGCAAAACCCAAACTGGGCGTCATTGAGCAGGTTATTGCTGAGCTGGTGCTGCTTGATGGCGCTATTGATGACCCCTTCCATCACTTTACTGAAGATCGAGAGTAGACTGGGCGCTAATTGGCCGGGTTGGATTTGTCCTTTGAGTATAGGACATACCTGGGCAATTGTCCACATTGTTGGGAAGATGCAGAATACTTAGTCAAATTTGCCTTGACTACTTAAATTTGGAAAATGAGGAAGCTTTCACTGCCAAATATTGTGATTGATGCATGTTGGGGTGGGAGGGAGAGGCAAGAGAATGTTATAGCTGTAGTGCAGTTATAGGTATTTTGGTGGCACAATTGTTAGCTCTGCTGCCTCACGGTGCCAGGTTCCCAGGCTCAATTCTGACCGCAGGTCAGTACTCGTGTGGAGTTTGCACTTTCTCCCCGTGTCTCTGTGGGTTTCCTCCGGATGCTCTGGTTTCCTTCCACAATCCAAAGATGTGTGGGTTAGGTTGTTTGGCGATGCTAACTTGACCTGAGTGAAGGGGGGATTGGCAGGGTAAATGTGTGGGATTACGGGAATAGGGCCTAGGTGGGATTGTGGTTGGTACAGACCCGATGGGCTGAATGGCCTCCTTCTGTACTGTAGGGATTCAATGATTTTTGGGAGGTGGTTGGCCTGGGTCAATTCTGTCTTGTATACTTGGGAGGTATATTTGCGAAACTGCTCAGTTTTAGCTCCTAACTGCCAAGGGTGTCATTGACAAGTATGCCCATGTGTGATGAACCAAAAAAGTTGAAAGCAATTCTATAATAAAGAGATTTGTCAAGTCTTCCCTTATTAACTAAATAACTTTTAATAGTCAGTTGACAAAATCAATGTAAAATCTGGTTGAAGGAGAAAAGTGAGAATGAGTGTCAGCTATGGCTCAATGGGTATCACTCACCTCTTGAGTCAGAAGATGGTGATTTCAAGTCCCATTGCAGAGACTTGAGCACAAAATCTAGGCTTTTGTTGCAGTGCAGTACTGAGGAGTGCTGCATGGTTAGAGATTCTGTCTATTGGTACTGTCAGCCAGGATATGGCACATTTCTGAAGTGCAAGTGAGTTTGTTCTTCTTTGTCAATATTTATCCATCAACCAATATCACCTCTCTAAAAAATGAAATCTTGCCATTATCTCTGATTTTTTTTGTGTGAGCTTTGTGTGCAATTGTCTGCGTGTTACCTGCGTTACAACAAATATAACACTTCAAAACCTCATTGGCTGGGAGGTTGCGAAAGGAGCGATATGAATGAAAGTCTTTATCATGCAAAGCAGTTACAGGATACCATATCAAACTAGAGATTGAATGTCTCCAAATAGAGTCTTTGAAAGTGAACTGTTTGTTCTATGTCTAATGTATTTATAATTTAAATGCAAAAATGTGTTAACTCTGTCTTCAGGATTTTTAAGAGGAAGAAATACCACATCAACTGAAAGAAGTCATGTCTAGCTCAGATAGTGATGGATTTGTTGTCCGTGTCCGTGGATTACCCTGGTCATCTGCTGCTGAGGAGGTGTTACGCTTTTTTTCTGGTATGTGAAATGAAAAGGATAACGGAAGGGACCAGAATTACCTAAAGGCAGTTGGTGAAAGTACCACACTGTCATTGTACATTAGCATGTCAAGTATCTATTTGACATAGAGGATTGTACGATGCTAAATGCATCAATGATCTTGCAATGAATATTCTACAAAAATAATTGTGACATGCATATTGCTAATTTTTTGTATCTTTTAATATCTACACTTTTCAAAGCTAGGATTTCAGTATAATTGACATAACTCACCCTCATTAATGCACTACAGCGTGTGTTTCTTCGATGCAACTTACAGTTTGCAGTGTCAAACTTGCATCGCTTGTGACTAAATTTTTAAGTGCATTTCATACAGTTGATTTTAAAAATGTCTAAAACTATTCAGAGAGAGAGAGGCCTGAGATAGCACTATATCCTTGTTTTAAAGTTGCTAACTTCCATACTGAAGAGTGAAACTCCCTTTTAACCAATTCCACATGAACTTTAGGAATAGCATTCATCTTTGAGATCATTGAACCAGATCAGGTTGAGTTTAGATATTGCTCGAGTTGCAATGCACTGATTTCCCCCCCCCCCCCTCAAATAAATATTAGTAATTGCATTGCTTTTTCCCACTTTTTATCATCACCACTTCTCATAACATTTTAAGAATTTGAAATTATGCTGCCCTGCAGGTTGCAACAAGGAGGCCATTTGGCCCATCAAGTCTGCACTGACAACAGTCCCACCCAAGCCCTAGCCCCATAACCCACGTATTTACTCTATTAATTCCCCTGGCACGAAGGGGCAATTCAGCATGGCCAATCCAGCCAACCTGCACATCTTTGGACTGGGAGGGAACCCATGCAAACACGAGAATGTGCAAACTCCATAATCAACCGGGGCTAGAATTGAACCTGGACCCCTGATGCTCAGAGGTAGCAGTTCTATCCACTGTGCTGCCCATATGTTAACTGGTCATTTTTGATTTGGTAGGTTGTAAATAGTAGGATAACATGAATCGGTGCTTGGGCTTCAACTATTTAATCTATATCAAATGCTTGGATGGGACCAAGTGTACCATATCACTGTAGTTCACTGAAATACAGCTAGGAGGGAATATAAGTTGTGTGCGTAGTGCAAGGGCATACGAACAAGTTAAGTGAGTGGGCAGAAGATGACAGATGGAATATGATGTGAAAAAGTGTGAAATTATCAACTTTAATAAGAACAGTAGACATATAGAATATTTTAAAATAGAGAGACTAGGTAATGTTGGTATTTGGAAGAATATCGATGTTTTTCAATAAGAGTCATACCAGCATGCAGGTAGGCAAATGGTATGTTGCGCCCTTGTTCACAAAGGCATTGGATTTTGGGTGAAATCTTACTATTATATAGTGACTTGGGTGAGACCACACCTGGAGTATCTTGCACAGTTTTGATCTCCTTATCCAAGGAAGGAGATGCATGCCTTTAAAGAAGTGTAATAAATGTTCAAACTGATTCCTGGAATGAGGGGATTATCTGGAGGAGAATGTTCTATAGTTCCTCGACTCGAGTGAGAAGAGATCTCATTGAATTGTACAAATTTCTGAAGAGGCTCAACAGGATAAATGTTTACAGTTTTCCCCAGTTTGTAGTTTAGAACAAGGGTCACATGTCTCTGATTAGGAGGTCAGTCATTTTTAATTTGCTTTGGGATAAAAGCATCACTGGTTGGGCCAGCATTTATTTCCCAGAACTTGGTTTGGAAAAATTAGGTAATGTACTGTTAGTCCCTTCATTTTGTGGGGACTAAATGCAGTGGAATAGATTATAAATGATAGAATGCTGACAGTGTCACATATAGAGGAACTTTATGTACATAGATTCCTGAAGGTGTTTAGATAGGTAGATAAAGTGGTCAAGTGACATGCAGGGTATTTGCTTTTGTTAACTGTAGCATTGAATGCAGGAGCTGGAAGTTACGCTCAAACTATATGAAAGACTGGTAAGGTTACAGATGTATACAGTAAATGGCAGAACCCTTAAGCGTATTGATAGGCAAAGGGATTTGGGTGTACAGGTACACAGGTCACTGAAAGTGGCAATGCAGGTGGAGAAGGTAGTCAAGAAGGCATACGGCATTTTTTCCTTCATCAGCCGGGGTATTGAGTTTAAAAATTGGCAAGTCATGTTGCAGCTTGATAGAACCTTAGTTAGGCCGCACTTGGAATATAGTGTTCAATTCTGGTTGCCACATTACCAGAAGGATGTGGAGGCTTTGGAGAGGGTACGGAAAAGACTTACCGGTTTGTTGCCTGGTATGGAGGGCATTAGCTAACAAAGGGGAAGTTGGAGAAACTTGGTTTGTTCTCACTGGAACGACAGAGGTTGAGGAGCGACCTGATAGAAGTCTACAAGATTATGAGAGGCATGGACAGAGTAGATAGTCAGAAGCTTTTTCCCAGGCTGGAAGAGTCAATTACTAAGGGCACAGGTTTAAGGTGCGAGGGGCAAGGTTTAAAGGAGATGTACGAGGCAGATTTTTTACAGAGTGTAGTGGGTGTCTGGAACTCGTTGCCAGAGGAGGTAGTGGAAGCAGATAGGGTAGTGACTTTTAAGGGGCATCTTGACAAGTACATGAATAGGATGGGAATAGAGGGATGTGGTCCTTGGAAGGGTAGGGGGTTTTAGTTAAGTCGGGCAGCATGGTCGGTGCAGGCTTGAAGGGCCTGTTCCTGTGCTGTAATTTTCTTTGTTTTATACGGTCTGGTCAGTATACTACTGGAAAGATATTATTGCAATAAGAGAGGATACAATGGAGATTTACAATTATCGTGCCTGTAATGGAGAATCTTAATTATGACTAAAGGTTGGATAGGCTAGAGTATTCTTTGGAATGGAGGAGGCCGAGGGTTGTTACAATTGAAGTGCATAAAATTGGGAGATCTAAATGGTCAATAGGAAGACCCTGTAACCTTTGGTTAAGGAGTCCATAACCAGGAGGCATAGATTTAGGGTAAGGGGCAGGAGGATTTGGGGAGAGATTTTTACCTGTAGGTTGGTGGAGTTCTGCAACTTGCTGTCTGAAAAGGTAGTAGAGGCAGAAACCCTCAAAATTTTAAATGTACTGGATGTGCACTTGAAATGCTGTAACCTATACTATGGACCAAGAGCTGGAAAGTGCCGTTGGGCTACTTGTTGGCCTCCCTCTGTGCTCCTAATTTCCATGGTTCAATGATCCTGATTTCCTTTGAAGAATTACCTTGTTGAATTGCTGCAGTCCATGTCGTCTCAGTATGCTCATAGTACTATGCTAGTGACTGATATGAGAAGTCTTTTCATTCAGGAGGATTGTAGAAGCTTGGAATCCATCCTTTAGAACTGTGGATACTCATTGAGTATATGGTAGAGTTTTATAGATCTAAGTAGAGTGGTATAGGAATTGCACCAAAAGGTACAACTGAAGTAGATCATCCATGATGTTGAAAGGCAGAGCAGACTGGAAAGGTTACTCTTGTTAACTGAGTTTACTGTCCAAGCAACCTGAAGGCATTTGCAGTTCACAGGAAATTGGAGCTGGGGTAAACCATTTGGCCCTCGAGCCTTCTCTGTCATTCAACTGGATCCTGGCTGATCATCTCCCTCGATGTATCCCCATGCCTCTTGATGTTTTCAATATCTAGAAATCTCTGTCTTGAGCGTACTCTGATTAAACCTGCTAGGATAGAGAATTCCAAAGATTTACTACCCTCTGAGCGAATAAATTCTGTCTCGTTTTTCTTTTGAGACTGTCCCCTGGTTCTAGAACCCATAGTTAAGGAAAACCTTCTTCCTGCAAATGCCTGTTGTGCCCTGGCCTCCTTTTGGTACAAGTCATCTGTGAATGAAAATTTAACCTGGATCCTTTAGGCTATACGGCTCAAGACACGATTGTGGTAACCATTTCAGATCAAATTTAAGCTCCTAGGTGACTTCCTTTTAAATCTCAGGAATTTTAACTTGCTTTTGAGGGTTTCTTTTGAAATCATATTTGAATCCAAACAACATGTATATTAATTTTGCTTTCATATCTGGCTATTTTTTCTGAGTTGGTTCTAATTATTAGCTTCATGCTAAGTATCTTTATGTAGTAAATCGCAAGACTCCATCCAGTTGCACACATTCCATTTGCTTTGTTCTATGAATTTTAAATGCCAACTTCATTCTTTTAGTTTCTGTTAGGCATACTTATACAGCTGCTTATGCTCGGTGCTTGCACTTATCCTGCTTCGGTAGGACATGGGGATTTTTGTCTGGGTCTTGCTTTTTGTTTTTGCTTCCCACGGTGACTTGGAAGGGAATTTCTTTTGCATTCAAAGTAGAATGGGACTTGAACCATGCTGATGTTAATTGCTTTTCCTTGTTAAGTTATAGGTTGCATCATTTAGAGACTTGCCTAACAAATTGATGCTTGACCATAAAGGCAGATATTTGTGGTTTTTCTGCTCTTGATACGATCTCAGCTGATTTTACAACTGGACAGTCAGGCCATGACTTTTTTTTTTAAAGAGGTGTGGGTGAACAGCCACAGGACTGCCAATTAACTTTTAACAAAATAAAACATTTTATTAAACATGAACAGATTGACTATAATGCGATACATCTTCACCCTCTTGGATGTATACAGATTTCAAAGGATAACACAAATATACTATAATGTTCTCGGTAAGTACGCAGTCCATTTAACCCACCACACCAACTGTGGTCAGACACACCATACTTGTCATGCTGTGAGCAAACTGGAACTCCGACTTCCACATGGGTGTTTCCAAACTCCAGTCTCAAAGCAACGTGCCTTGAAATCTTCTCCCATGCTATTTGCCACACACATTCAAGTTTCCACATGTGTACCCAACATCACTGATTGAACACCACTGCTTCACAGGCTGTATTAAGGTGTCATCAACCTTGGGATTACTTCAGGTATCTGACTTCTTGCCAGCTGACTTCAGCAGGTCTGCACCTTTCAGCTGTGTCTTTAACTGGGAGCCTCTCTGTTCCCTTTAACTTCAATGAACAATGCCTTGTTCATATTCCAGTTCTTAATTTGATTTCAGTCTTCCTGGGACTCCTTTTTCATCCCCTGGTTTCTAGAGCTATCTGTTCTTTAGCTTTTGGGACTTGCTTTCTGCCCCTTGCTCCATTGTCTTATCTCTGCTGACGGTTTCTGAGAGAAGTGCTTTCTTCTCAGATACCTGATTCCAACTGGACCACAAGTGCTTATGCTTTTTAATGTGAGCCACTGGTCGCTAAGTGATAGACTAGTCTTTCTTTAAACCTTGTTTGTTTTCACATTGTAAACCTTTTATTTACAATGCATGTATAGTCTGAAGTGACCAAAGCCCATAGACATACAGCCACCTTTGTTTAGAATGAAGCTAACTAAAGTTTTAACCCATTTAAATACAAAAGCACAACATTAAACTTGAAGTTGTACATTTCTACTCCCCATAAATACAAATATAGTTACTTAAAACTACACGTTTCCTGATACCTGGCAATGCTTTACCATTAGAACAAGAGGGCATTCATCTCTTGAACTTATTCTGCCTAGATCAAGTTGATTTTTCTTCAATTCCATTTGTCCACAGTAGTTTTCCTTGATCCCTACCTAATGCAAATTTGTCTCTGTTTGAAATTTCAGTTTTCCCAGCATCC
Source organism: Mustelus asterias (assembly GCF_964213995.1). Lineage (NCBI taxonomy): Eukaryota > Metazoa > Chordata > Chondrichthyes > Carcharhiniformes > Triakidae > Mustelus > Mustelus asterias. The sequence goes on from NC_135816.1 coordinate 40,100,116, forward strand.
AACAGTTCTGAGGAATTCTAATTGTTTCTCTCTCCACAAATGCTGCTGGACCTGCTGAGTTTTTCCAGTGTTTTCTATTATTTCAGATCTCCAGCATTGCAGTATTTTGCTTTTAAATATAAATGTGTAATCGAGCTGGGTTTGTTTGACCTAATGATGCACATGGCAGATTTACTTTCAGAATTATTTGTGGATTAAGTTTATAATAAGTATAAAATTCTTAACTAGTGTTTGGTATTTTTGAGTGCTTAAAAATATTTGTCAGCTTGGTTTCTCTACCTTTTCATTTCAGATTGCAAAATCTTAAATGGGATTTCTGGAATTCATTTTACGTATACCAGAGAAGGTCGTCCTAGTGGGGAAGCATTCATTCAACTGGAAACTGATGATGATTTCAAAATTGCAATGAAGAAAGACAAAGAAAGTATGGGGCATAGATATGTAGAAGGTGAGTTCATAATTTTAAGGAGTCTGCTGTAATTTCTGCTTGTATATGTGACAGCAAAAAGTACAGCACAGGAACAGGCCCTTTGGCCTCCAAGCTTGTGACGATCATGATGTCTGCCTAAACTAAAACTGTATGCACTTATGGAGTTCGTATCCTTCCATTCCCATCCTATTCATGTATTCGTCTAACTGCCCCTTAAATGCTGCTATTGTACCTGCTCCCACCACCTCCTTGGGCAGCATGTTACAGGCATTCACCATCCTTGGTTTTAAAAAAAAAAGAACTTGCTTCGCACATCGCCTCTAAACTTTTCCCCAAGCACCTTAAACCTATGTCCTGTAGTACTTGACTTTTCTACCCTAGGAAAGAGCATCTCACTATCCACTCTGTCCATGCCACTCGTAATCTTGTAAACCTCTATCAGGTCACCCCTCGTCGTTCCAGTGAGAATAAACCAAGTTTAGAACATAGAACATAGAACATTACAGCGCAGAACAGGCCCTTCGGCCCACGATGTTGCACCGACCAGTTAAAAAAAAAAAAACTGTGACCCTCCAACCTAAACCAATTTCTTTTCGTCCATGAACCTATCTACGGATCTCTTAAACGCCCCCAAACTAGGCGCATTTACTACTGATGCTGGCAGGGCATTCCAATCCCTCACCACCCTCTGGGTAAAGAACCTACCCCTGACATCGGTTCTATAACTACCCCCCCTCAATTTAAAGCCATGCCCCCTCGTGCTGGATTTCTCCATCAGAGGAAAAAGGCTATCACTATCCACCCTATCTAAACCTCTAATCATCTTATATGTTTCAATAAGATCCCCTCTTAGCCGCCGCCTTTCCAGCGAAAACAATCCCAAATCCCTCAGCCTCTCCTCATAGGATCTCCCCTCCATACCAGGCAACATCCTGGTAAACCTCCTCTGCACCCTCTCCAAAGCCTCCACATCCTTCCTGTAATGTGGGGACCAGAACTGCACACAGTACTCCAAGTGCGGCCGCACCAGAGTTGTGTACAGTTGCAACATAACGCTACGACTCCTAAATTCAATCCCCCTACCAATAAACGCCAAGACACCATATGCCTTCTTAACAACCTTATCTACTTGATTCCCAACTTTCAGGGATCTATGCACACATACACCTAGATCCCTCTGCTCCTCCACACTATTCAAAGTCCTCCCGTTAGCCCTATACTCAACACATCTGTTATTCCTACCAAAGTGAATTACCTCACACTTCTCCGCATTAAACTCCATCCGCCACCTCTCGGCCCAACTTTGCAACCTGTCTAAGTCTTCCTGCAAACTACGACACCCTTCCTCACTGTCTACCACACCACCGACTTTGGTGTCATCAGCAAATTTGCTAATCCACCCAACTATACCCTCATCCAGATCATTAATAAATATTACAAACAGCAGTGGCCCCAAAACAGATCCCTGAGGTACACCACTTGTAACCGCACTCCATGATGAATATTTACTATCAACCACCACCCTCTGTTTCCTATCCGCTAGCCAATTCCTGATCCAATTTCCTAGATCACCCCCAATCCCATACATCTGCATTTTCTGCAGAAGCCTACCATGGTGAACCTTATCAAACGCCTTACTAAAATCCATATATACCACGTCCACTGCCTTGCCCCCATCCACCTCCTTGGTCACTTTCTCAAAAAACTCAATAAGGTTAGTAAGGCACGACTTACCTGCCACAAAACCATGCTGACTATCACCTATCAATTCATTACTCTCCAAATAACTATAAATCCTATCCCTTATAATTTTTTCCAACATCTTGCCGACAACAGAAGTGAGACTCACCGGTCTATAATTCCCGGGGAAGTCTCTGTTCCCCTTCTTAAACAATGGGACAACATTCGCTAACCTCCAATCTTCTGGTACTATACCAGAGGCCAACGACGACCTGAAGATCAGAGCCAAGTTTATCCAACCTCTCCTCATAGCTAATACCCTCCAGACCAGGCAACATGCTGGTAAACCTCTTCTGAACTCTCTCCAAAGATCCACATCCTTCTGGTCGTGTGGTGACAAGAATTATAGACAATATTCTAAATTAGGCCTAACTAAGGTACTCTACAGCTGCAGCATAACCTACCAATTTTTATATTCAATGCCCCGACTGATGAAAACAAGCATGCTGTATGCCTTTTTGACTACCTTATCCACCCGCGTTGCCTCTGCGTGATCAGTGGACATGTACGCCCAGATCTCTCTGCTTGTCAATACTCCTAAGGGTTCTACCATTTACTCTATAATTCCTATATGCATTGGACCTTCCAAAATGCATTATCTGACATTTGTCCAGATTAAACGCCATCTGCCATTTCTCCGCCCAAGTCTCCAACCGGTCTATATCTTGCTGTATCCTCTTCGCTATCCACAACTCCACCAACTTTTGTCGTCTGCAAACTTACGAATCAGACCAGCTACGTTTTCGTCCAAATCATTTATATACACTATGAACAACAAAGATTCATGTATTTCGGAGCGCTGCTGACTAAGGAGCAGCGCTCCGAAAGCTAATTCTGTTTGCTACCAAATAAACCTGTTGGACTTTAACCTGGTGTTGTTAAAACTCTTTCTATGGCCAAGCCAGTTCTGTATCAATCTTGCCAACTCTCTTCTGATCCCTCATAAAATTATTTGCTTTAACCAATGCTGAATGAGTACTTACGAGAGCTGTTAGTGTTGAGCAAATAGATTCAGCAAGTACTTGTTTTATTCCAGATTACTCTTTTTTCTGAAACATTTTTCAGATTTAATTATGTTTACTTGTCTAAAGTGATTTCTTGAACTTTTTCTTTGAAAATCTAGTATTTAAATCTAACAATATTGAAATGGACTGGGTTTTGAAGCACACTGGCCCCAACAGCCCTGATTCCTCAAACGATGGCTGTGTTCGTCTTAGGGGATTACCGTTTGGCTGCAGCAAGGAAGAAATAGTACAGTTTTTTACAGGTATAGAAAACAGATTTTGTTCTGTACATTTTGGTAAATTAGCTGTTTTCAGCAAAATATTGTTTTAATTATGCAAGCCCCATGTCTGATAATCTAAGTATTAATTTTAAGGCTGAATGAGCTAATGGAATTCATTTCCAGTTGACGAGGTAATATTTTCTGTTTGCATTTTAAATTTGACTTAAATTAATTTTACAACTTGGTAGTTTAAATGAGGTGCAATGCATTAACTATGCAGTCAAGTAATCATGCCCGCTGATTCAATGAAACAAAGTTCCTCCACATGATACAAATTTTTATTTTGTTCTGTATTTCGGAACTTCTGTGTTGCTTTTAAGTAGATGCCACTTCATACATTTTCCCAAAGGGTAAAACCATTTTCTGTACTAATGGGCATCCCATGCTAATTCAGAACAAAATTGAGATTATAGTTAAGATTAAAACTCCAGTCAGAGTTGTTATCTGAAAGAAGTTACTTAATAGTTTTAAATAAGTTAGAATTCTCACTCATCACTTGTCCTCCGTTCTATTACATGGCCTTATTTCCAAAAACTGTTCATAGAAAAGCTTAGCATTCAACTATGCATAAAAGCCTTGGTGCATATTCTATGGTTCTATATTCTTGTCATCTACCTAATCAAAATCTCACCACCAGCTCTGGTAGTTTTGGAGCAGCAATAAATATTCCTACTAAACTAAGGCAGCAATCCTTGGATATTTGTGATTGCAATGTTAGAACTATGCCTGTCGGGATTTTCACTTTGATCCTTGCCCTCTTGAGAATGTTCAAAGATATTTTGCATGAAAATATTCAAGTGAACAAAATCCAGGTGTGATGCTTGTGGTAGAACATTTAAGATATTGCTTTTACGTACTGTTCTTCCATTTACCTTCACCATGATCAATTTCTCTGTCCACCTTCATAATTATACTATGATAAATAGCTGTGATGCAGTGTCTGTGTTCTGCCTCTCCAGCTCCTCCATTTCCACTGCAAGGAAACTCCATTATATCAACCGTTTCAAATTACTGCAGCTTTTGGCTTGCATAAAGTTTGATGTTTTTCAAATGGGTATTGAATGTTTCTATTATATTCACTCACCCCTTTATTCCAACCCCACCCCATCCAACCTCCTGCAGTTCAAACACATCACTCCATGTACAGCACCCTGGGAAATCAATTATTTTTTAATGTGATATAGAACCTATGATTGGTTAATTTATCCTGCTTGTTCTAGTCTCATCTAATGTTTCGTAGATGGATTTTTGAAATGAGTTTAAATAGTAAATTGAAACATTTGTTCTGATCTGCATAAAATTTTGGTACGTTTGGTTGCTAGCTTTGTATGGTTATAGATTTATCAGCATTCAAATGCAGCATAGTGATATCGATGCAAGATGAAAGTTGAAATATCAAATACTGATGAGCTTCCGGAAGCAACGAGTGAAGATTGGTTGCTTCCCAGCAAATGGATGAAGAAATTATAGGAGAACACTGACTCAGCTTCTGGAGACTGTGCGCAGTGGCTTCATAGACCTGCTCCCTAGGAGCAAATGGTGTATGTGGCTGCAGGGCAAAGGTTCATAGGGAAAACCTACTTAGCCTACTTGTAACCAAATGGCTAATTTTTGGGGTTAGGTGAAGAGTAGGAAGTCAATATTTACAGTTGTGACTTTCCTACACGTGCAAGACGAAATGCAACCTGATTTTCCCCAGTGGTTGCTTGGGTTAATTAGAACATATCATGCAGCCCTGAGCAGATCAGGAAAGCTGTATGTTCAACCTGTAATTTTATTAGACAAAAGCTGCTGGGACAGCTGAATCTGGCCTCGGTGCCTATAGTGTTAAGATTGAAGATTTCCACTCCTTTGGCATTGCATGTGTGGACATCAGGTGAGAACAGGTTTGTGCCTGGCTGTGATGGCCCCACAATCCAATAGCACACTTACAGATTCACACATGGCAAAATTGCCACTTGATTGGGGCAACAGAGCATGGACTGATGAGATGCTGAAATTGAGGGCGAGGAGTGGACTCTGGTTTGGTTACCATATTTTGGTTTCTTGAGTTATCCTAATTATTGCGACTGTTTTTGAATAAATTTACTTGGGGGAAAGAACTTGACTGTTAGTTGCATTGTGTGTTACTGTGGATTCTATTTTAAATCGTAATGATTCTTGCTTTGTTCTAGGATGTTATGTGACACAAGTAGCTGTGCTTCAACCCAGGATTCCTGTGGTTGGTCAGGTTCTTGAATATTCAAGCACGGCGTCATTGTCACAGAACACTTTAGTGCATTTTATTTTTGTGACCTGTAACTTGCAGTAGTTTACATTTTATAAATGCAACGTCATAAGTAATAATTAGGCATGTGCACCCTTTAATACTGTCCCCTACTGGGGTTATTTGTCCTTGGGTTGAAGGGTTGGAAATCGTGCCAAATGGGATAACATTGCCGATGGACTACCAGGGGAGGAGCACGGGGGAGGCCTTCGTGCAGTTTGCCACACAGGAAATAGCTGAAAAGGCTCTAAAGAAACACAAGGAAAGAATAGGGCACAGGTGGGGATGGATGGATGAGTCACTTTTCTTATGGTATATGATTGATTGTTATCTAGTACAAGTGCTGCAGTATGCCGAATGTTTCACCTGGATGTGTTGTTTGGGTTTTAAATAAGGTTTATCACAGTTCACAGCTTTTGATACCATAAGAAAATGTGATTAAGCACAATTTAAAAACTCTTTAAGCACATTGCAACACTAATTTTTTTAAAAATTGTTAATGTGTTGACTATTTGTAGATGAAATTGAAATACAGGTAACCTGAAAAGCTACTTGCCATCATGATTATTGTTCTCTGTATTTATACCACTGACATTAGCAACCAATTGGATTTTTTGGGTGTATCTAGATAATGTAGCTGCTTCTTCAGATGTGATGAAATTGTACATTAGGATTGCCTGTTGTGGCTTAATACATAACTAAAATTACAAGGCTGTTTTTAATTACTTGTGGCAAATAGCTTTTCAACATGGTTGAGCTATTAAATTAACTACTCTTCAAAAAAAAAAGCATATGAAACTTGCTTCTGTCTATGGACAGTCAAGCACATAAATATTCTTTGCATAGTATATTGCAGCAGTTACCTTTCATGCCTGAGATCCTTATTAGTTAATTTAGCTTTGATAGTTGGGATGAAGGTCTCTATTTCCGGCCATGAAAGGAGATTTCATTTTTGTTCTGGTTGCATAAGAATTCCCTAAATTAAGCCATTGATTACAGGATATGATGCTTAATATTTGCATACATAACTAAATTAATTGTCACCAATGCTAGTAGAAAGACTTATCAAAGTCTGGCCCAGTGCAGTTGGCAGTGTTGTGGTTAATTTTCAGGCAGATTGACAAAGTAATGTGTAATGTTAGCATTACGTTGCTCATGGCCTGTACCAGACCTAACACAACAAATGATGTGAAGCTGTGACGACTACCTCATTAGAAAGCATCCTGTGCATATAGAACTTGATGTCCCTAAATTTGTTTAGCCTCCAGAATACAAATAGGATCACAGGGAAGTTGATATTTTTATATTCATCTTTACTTTTCCCCCCCTTTCCCATTTGTATGGGGCTTCATTCTACACTGCATCTTTTTCTCATGCTTGCAGCGGTCTTGATTGCAAAATTCATTGGGGAAAGCTATTAATTTGAAGTCATGCAGTTTTTCAATTTTCACGGTAATGGTCTTGACCAAATGTGCATTCTTTTGTTTCAACTGATGTATCCTGCTCTAAAGGCAGACATTATGAATCCTTTCTGATGGTCAAGAAGGGAAATGAGTCAAGTCTGAGGATATAATGTTCTGAGTAAATTAGAATTTTTTAGCAATTATAAATCAACAAAACGGCAATTAAAAACAAATTGCCCAATTTCAGATTTCCAGCATCTGCTGTATTGTTTTTGTTAAAGAGCTGATTTTGACTTTTAAAGTTAGGTCCACACGTTATTTATTAACATAAACTATAAGTAGGAGTAAACCATTCGGCCCTTCGAGCCTGCTCCGCCAGTCATCTTGACCCCCCCCCCCCCTCAAATATCCCTTTATCCCCAAGAGCTGTATCTAATTTTTTTCTGGAAATCAGGCAATGTTTTGGCCTCCACTACATTCTATAGTCGTGAATTCAACACATTCACCACCTCTGGGTGAAGAAATTTCTCCTCGCCTCAGTTCTAAAAGGCTTACCCCTTATCCTCAAACTATGATCCCTAGTTCCGAACTCCCCCACCATTGGGAACATTCTTTCTGAATCTACCTTGTCTCACCCTGTTAGAATTTTATATGTTTCTATGAGATCTCCTCTCACTCTTAAGTCCAGTGAATATAATCTTAACTGATTTAGTCTCTCCTCATGACAGACCTGCCATCCCAGGAATCAGCCTGATAAACCTTCGCTGTACTCCCTCCATAGCAAGGACATCCTTCCTCAGATAAGGACACCAAAATTGCACACAATACTCCAAGTGCAGCCTCACCAATGCCCTATACAATTGCAGCAAAACATCCCCATCCCTGATCACAATCCTCTATGAATGCCAAGATACTGTTTGCCTTCTTTACTGCCTGCTGTACCTGCGTGGTTACTTTCAGCGACTGATGCACGAGGACTCCAAGGTCTCATTGAGTATCCACCCCTCAATTTACACCCAATCAAGAAATAATCTGTCAATTACATTACTAATTTATTTGTGTCACAAGTAGGCTTACAAAACACTGCAATGATGTTACGTGAAAATATATTGTCACTAAGCTTATTTAATCATTTTGTTTGTTGCATTTATTGGCAAATTAAAATCACGATCTAGCATAGTTAATATTACTGAAGTATGACTTCAAATTACTTACACAGGTGCATTCAATATTTCACTCCAGTACCAAAGCAAATTGAAGGCTCTCTGAATTCCTGCAGGATCCGTTTCTTTTGCAGCAAATCTTTCCACGGTGTTGGGACTTCCCCAGTCCACCAAGTGACTCTGCTCAGAATTTACTGCAGATGCCCATAAACAGTTGAGGTTGAATTTGAGCAGTCAGTCCTTTTTAGCTATCCATAAGTTTATGCAGAGTTGGTGGGCATTGTCAGTTGGATACATGAATACTCACAGTTGGCAAGAGGTTTCTGCTGTGTCACTTGTGAGCAATTTAATAATTGCTAATGTGGGAAGTTTTTTTTCCCCTTGGCACTCTTGGTCACCCTTCAATTAGTATGTTGGGCAATAAATGTATATGCTTTTCCTTGGGCAAATGTTGCCTACCAAGAAAAGTTGTAACTCGTCCTGTTCAACTATGACTTCCAGTATGGAAAGTTTCTGTTGCCAGTCTTTTTGATACAAAAAATTGGCAGTTTTTAAAAATTTGATAGCTGGAAGATAACTGGGCATTTATGTTCCAGGATTGTTGCTAATTAGTTCCCCACTACCAATTTCAACATGCTGTATCCTATTTGTATATGGAGTTTGAACAAACATTCGCTAATGTAATATTACCTGCTGTAGATATGATCTTCCTTATTCTTTGAATGAAATTACACTTCCACGTGGCTTTTGTCTTTTGCCCTCTTGTCTTTTCTGGCTTGATGCCATATTTGACTTCTTTGCTAGTCGTAGAATAAAAGACGTAGTTCCGAGTGAAGCATAATAAAAAACAAATGAGGAAATAATCTCAAAAGAGCTGTGTCTTGGGCGATTATTTTCCTATCTACATATTTCCTGATCCAATAGTTGTATTTGTATGTGGAGGTTGTACATTGTTCAAAGAATGAAGAAAATTATCTATAAGATGAGAATTCAATAGTTTGAAACCTACTTAACTGCAGCTTAGGACAGAATTGCTGCTTAATTTGTTTTGTTTGAATGTTTTAAAAGCCATGTTAGTTACATTTTAAGAATACTTCATGATTACTTAAGTTGCTAAAATACTGACTCAAGTTGTCTTGGAAAGTTACAGTAAACATAAAATTTTGTATAATTTCATTTCACGATCAGAACTTACAATTTGAGGTTTTTAAAAAAGTGCACAATGAAATTTGTAAATATCTGTAGCTTTTAAGTGTTTTACAGAAGGACCTGATTTAATTATAATGGGGCTATTCTTAAAATGTGAGTTTCAAAAAATAACTTTATAGATGAGGATTTTGGCCCTTGGCTCTGAAATATTCATTCTTTTGTGTGGGAAATGCATGGTTAGGATACCTCTAATTTGTGTACCATAGTTACTCTTGTAGCTAACTTACATATTAATGAGGGTTAAAATGTTTAAATACACTGCATAATCTTTTAGGTACATTGAAATTTTCAAGAGCAGCCGGGCTGAGGTGCGCACCCACTATGATCCTCCCCGAAAATTAATGTCTGGTTTAAGACCAGGTCCTTATGACAGACCAATGACTGGGAGATCAGCTTATGGTCTAGCTAGTCGATCATCATATGAAAAGATGAGACGTGGAGTATATGGTGGTGGTAAGTAAACTGGTTAGGATGTTCATCATGATTGAGTATTTTAATGCTTAAGCTGATTGCACTTCTAGAATAATGCTGAGAATTTAATTTATTTGACTTGATAGGATTCTAGGTTGTAATATTCCCATTTATCTACATGTTTCATTATCAACATTTCAATTCCTTTTAGTTTTATCTGTCACCAAAGTAATTGGCTTGTATACAGTAATAGTGCCTGAATTTGGTTGCTCAGAGCTCTTTTATGAAATTTCTATGAAATACTGCATTGCTGTGTTCTTGGTTTAAGTTAAGCAATGACCTTTCAATCCATACGATATACATTTGCAATTGAGTTTTATCTGCATGTTGCTGTGGATATGTTCAGGGTTCATAATTGAGCTAATGTTATCTAATTGCTCAAATGATCCAGGTTATGGAAGTTACGATGATTACAATGGGTACAGTGATGCATACGGCTATGGGTCAGATCATGGATACGGACGAGATGGAGGTGAGTTTTTTTTTAAACTGGACATTATGACAGAACGTGTGCAAGTATTTTGGAATCTGAAAGTCTAATTGGGTAATTTATTCACAGGATTGTCTGCACAAGCTTATGGAAATAGTGATTCTAGCTTTCAGAGTACAACAGGTCATTGTGTACATATGAGAGGTCTGCCATTCCGGGCTACAGAGAATGATATATATAATGTAAGTATTTTAAAATGTTTTCTGTCTTCACTGTTTGTGTGTGTGTGTGTTTTGAATGTGTTGGTATCTTCTGCCACACTGTTGAACAAATAATCCCATGGGCCCCCCTGAGGACTTCTGCATCTTGTGGAAGAAGAAACATAAACTAATCTCAGATTATTTTTGGAGTGGCAATCCTTATGCAGAAGCATGTAACTGATACCATCCTAAAGTGATGTAACTGAGATTTTGGGAGGAGAGAAGTAAAGAGCATTTCTATGTCTACCATGTTACAACATTTATGGTTGTCTTTAGAAACTTACTCGTTGGTTCTTTAGACTTTTTAAGTAAACTGTTGTAGGTTCCTCATCCAGATATGTGTATTTATTAACTACTGATTCAGAGAACCTATTCATTCCACTGAGGGTGGAATTACCTAATCTATGGGCCCTAACATCTTTAAACTTGGGAAAATGTCTTTGTTTTTGCTTGCTCTCATGTCCTGTTCAAATGTTGTGAACTTGGCAGAGTTGTTTGGCATTGCCATTAGTGAATACATCCTATAACAAATTTCCAAACTAATTTGCAGTTACACTCGGGTTTAATTTTTTTTTGGCCTGAGGCTCATTGCTTTTGAAATTGTGTAACTCATGGCACCAATTTGGGACTTGTAACATTTCCTTTCTTCACCAACCCAAAGAATCTATTTGCATAAAATTGTTTGAAACTGCTTTTGTTGTTTTCTTTCAGTTTTTCTCACCTCTGAACCCAGTTCGTGTTCACATAGAGATTGGATCTGATCGTAGAGTCACAGGAGAAGCTGATGTGGAGTTTGCAACCCATGAGGATGCTGTGGCTGCGATGTCGAAGGACAAAGCCCATATGCGTAAGTTGATGTGAAACTTCACAGTAAATTGCAATACAACTGTAATATTCTCTGAAATTCTATTTTTTTCCCCTGTTAGAACATAGATATGTGGAACTTTTCCTGAACTCAACCTCTGGAGGCAGCGGTAGTGCCTATGCAACTCAAATGGCAGGACTGGGTAAGTGAAGTGGATATCAACTTCAGCCGTAGTTTGACATTTTTATGTGATTCATATCTTGCATGCTTAATGTGCTAATGTTAGTTTCCAAATAATGCCATGCTGCTTTATGGTAACAGTTGACTTTTCTATGTACATCAATATGTAGCTAATTTGTTTTGGAAGTTGATGAATTTGTAAGACGGAGTGCAAATATTGCAGGTAATTTTGAATAATGGCAAGGAGCAGAATGTTGTTAGTTAGAATTTTCATTTAATTTTTTTGGATAAGCAGGGCTTTTTTTATTTGTACAGTGTCCTATAACCATGGTATCTCGGCACAGTGGCCCTTAGAATTTGGCTTTTCTGTCAAGAACCTAACAGCTTTTGAGATTGGCTTGTTCATTTCTCAATGGAAGTTGATCAATAATTTTGTGTACTGGGCAAGGAGAGAATGTTACTACAGTTAATGTGTTAAATCTGTTTTCTCCATGGTGTTCTGTTAATGGCCTAGTTTCATTATGCAATTATAAGCACTGCATATATGCAAAGAACATCTATCCGGTACCAAGACATAGAATTGAACTGTAGAGGCTTTTAGTCATTCTGTAACCATGCTTCGCTATGGGATCAGTCATTGGAGCAGGAATCAAATCATAGGTGTCATTGGGGATGGTACTTGTATAAAGACATGTTACAAGGGATGTCTGTTTTTAGGAAGCCAGTCAAGCTATGCAAGTCCAAGCTACGGTAGTCCTAGCAGTCAGCAACTAAGCACTGGATATGGAGTTTATGGAAGTCAAGCAAGCTTGAGTGCATATGGTAAGTGATCTATGAAATAACTGAGCTTTGTATAAAACACTCTAGTCCTGGCAGCATTTTCCCCAAATTGCAAAAAAAAACAAATTTTCATTATCAAATAATTTTACAGGCAGCCAAGCTGGAATTAATGGAAGTTACTATGGAACTGGAAGCAGAGGATCCATGGGAATGAATGGCATGGGTGGAATGTCAAGCATGACTGGAGGTTGGGGGATATAACTTTTTCACTATTTAACAGATACCAGTTACCAGCTTAAACTTGGTTATGCTTATGAAACGTGAATTCAGTATACGCATTCCTTTCATTATGACTAGAATTCAGCATAAGCCTTTTCCTAGGTTGAGGAAAATTCTAGGATGGCACCAGTGTGTTCATCACATGATTTTAGTTTCAGAGACCTAAGTTTCATTATGTAAAGTATTTTGGCACTAGTTATTGAAATTTTCCTGCCCTATGACCTTGGTTGCATATGTGCAGTGTACTGCTTCTGTGGGCTTGATATACAATTCAGGCACACAAAAGTAGATTGGTGCAAGCAACATCAAGATACAATCTAGATGTCTTAACTGATTGTAATAAATATTGTACCCACTTAAATTCCCAGTATGTTTTATGGGAGTGAAGACCTTAATTAACTAATTGGCAATGTATTCTGTTTTACTGTTTAAAGAAAAATGTAAAGTGTAGTTGTGCATAAGTATACAAAAACATTTTTGAAACTTAAACATGACAAAACTATAAACACTGGGTGTAAACTGAACAATTATGTGCTTATATTTGTTGCTTGACTTCATTTTTTATATTTGTCAAAAACAAGTCTCTGGTTTAATTTTTTTAGAAAGTCAAAATGATGAGAAGCATCTTTGGATGCTCTATGGCGAAATAAAAATTTTAATGTAGAATTTTTCTTTAGACCGTTATTGTAGGGTTTAATCTTGGTCTTCAACATCTGAGACCTGACAAGTCACTTTTGTTCATATTTGTAAGGTGCAAAGTGAAAATAAACTCACTCAATAAAGCTTTGCCGTTTTTAATTGTGGCGACTTTTTGAAGTTGTGAATTTGTACTCTTCCAGTATTTTGCTGGAGCTTTCACATGCAGTATATGACAAAACTTGGTCCTATGACAAAGTTGTAATTTCCAGCTCCAATATAGGAACCCTGCTTAAATTATAAATAATTCCAAGACTATGGCGGCTTATTACTTCTGTTCTAATTGAGTCCATATATTTCTATCATATTTCAGGCAGTGGTGCATTCCTCTGTTTCAATTCACAAGACAAGCTTATTCTTGATCATTTGCAACATTGACTGCATGTTGCTACCACTTCAGTCCTAAACTTCTGGCAGTCTCAATTTGATGTCTTTTGTTAATGTGCAACTGTGGCTATTTCCTCGCTAGTTTTTTATTTTGCTTTTTGTCTTTGTCCTGGATGTACATAATTTTTTGCTTTTTCCTGATGTTTTGATCGAAACTAGAAGCAGGACTAGGCCATTCAGCTCTTCAAGTCTGCTCTGCCATTCATCTTGACCATGGCTGATCATCGAATTCAATATCCTGATTTTCCTCCCATATCCCATGATCTCTTTAGCCTTGAGCTACATCTAATTTCTTGAAATCAGACAACCTTTTGGCCTCAACTACATTCGGTGGTAATGAATTCCACACATTCACCACCCACTGGGTGAAGAACTTTCCCCTCACCACAGTTCTAAATGGTTTACTTATCCTCAAACTATGACCCCTAGTTCTGGACTCTCCCACCATTGGGAACATTCTTTCTGAACCTACCTTGTCTAACCCTGTTGAATTTTATAAGCTTCTATGAGATCCCCCCTCACTCTCTTCTAAACTCCAGTGATAAGCTTTGCTTAATTTCCATTCTGCTACATTTACTGATTCCTCTGTCATTTTAGTGGCTTTGAGTTGATCTGAAAACCTGAAAATCAGTGGTTGGTTGCAAAATTGGGATTAGTTATTATTCCTTAATGCAAAATTGGGATTAGTTATTATTCCTTAAGCTTTGAAGATGGCCATCTTCTATTCTACCAGCCATTTCCCAGCGTTCAGAGTAACATTGCAAGCTATCTTGATTGTCCATTTCAGAACCGAGAAACACCTCAGTGAGGTGGCTTTGCAGGTGAAGTGAGTGTATCTCACGTATGTACTGAAATCCTCATTCCATAAAATACACATTTGCAATGATCGACTGACCTTTGTTAACATATCTAGATACAATCTCATGATCAACAGAATAAAAGTCCTGAACATATGCATATGTAAAATGCAATCACTAATTTTGATGCATCTTCACCCTAGAAACAAAATAAGTCACCTACCCTCTATCAAGATAAGGAAATGAAAAGTCTCAACTGTCAATTGGCTGAAACCAGTTATACAAAATGCCATTACCACAACGGCTGGTGCTTTTTACATCAAGCATCACACTATGTAGGGCGATGAGTCTCCAGCAAAGGGCTCATGAATTTGCCAGCAGACCTTGCTGCTCACTGGCAATGTGACTACAAGCCAAACCCAAACAAAATTTTGAAAGATCAAAGCAGGAACATGTCCAATATGTTGAAGCTTCTTCAACAGAAGCATAAGCGGAGCACCCATTTTGGCATTGAAAAGCCCATGATTCTGTTAGTGAATGCTATGATGAAACCTGACCAAACCCGAATGGGACTGCTCCAGGACAGTCATCAAAAGTACTGATCAATCCATTGAAAATAATGTAATCATGGTCTAATTGCCATGACCAAGGACATCCCTTATGGTTTTTGGATAGAGCATTATTGCTGCTAGCAAAAAAAAAATTTCAGGACTTGCTCCAGCAGTGCAACCATTTGAACAGGTCATTGATTTCGCTGGACTTGTAATTTTAGTTGGAATGCTTGAGACCCAGTGTGATGTCTTGTCACTCCACTGGAATATCAGGCCTAAGGTTTAGTCCAGCTCTGCCTCAAGTGGTGGATTGTACAAACGGACTTCTCAGCAAAAATTCCAAGCAAGCTATCCATTTTTCAGCCCAACAGGCAATGATTTCGATTTCCCCCAAGACCGCATTGATCAGGATAGTGAAGTGAAAAATGCAGGAAAAAAGTGACCAACAATGATTTCCCTGTAATAAATAGGAGTATTATACCATACGGTTCCTTGTACCTGCTCTGCCATTCAACTTGATCATGGTTTGATTTGCCTTTTCTGTCTGCTCTCCCTTTTCTCAAGACCAAAAATTGCTCGGCCTTCAATACCCTCAATGCACTATCCACAACTCTCTGGTAGAGAATTCCAAAGATTCACAAGCCTCCAAACACAAATTTATCCTCCTCAGCCCTAAATCAACCCCTGTGTTCTAGATATCCCCAACTGGGAGAAAATAACTTTTTAAATAGTGTATTTTTCAATGAGATCATCTCTCTCAACTCCAGAGACTAGGGCAAATTTACACCACCTTATAGGCTCTATTGGACTTAAATGGCTGTACATCAGTACCATGGAATCTAGATGTATGCCAAAAGCATTGTGGGTGGTGAGCACTGTTGCTGTGCTCAAACTGGGTAAGCTGCCTAACACTGGGAAGCTATAGCCTGATATTACCCCTGTATATGATCTGTTAAACCTACAAAGTATTATTCTCTGGCAAATTGACCCTCTAGTTGAATTGCTGGTCATTAAAGAACAAGTGGGATCCCAACTAGTTGCAGTTTCTGCATTGTTTTTGGCCCTTGCTCCATCAAGCAAGGTCAAATTCCAGAAGAGATACAAGATTAGCATAGCCTTTGTAGACCTTTCATTGGCTTACAACAGTTGGGCTTAAAGGATTGGTGACGTTTACAAAGTTTGATCCTTGCCTCAAAATATGGCTGTAGTGCACACTTTGAGCAATAGTTGGTAGTGTCTATTTGGGCAATAGACAGCTCCACCCAGTTCCTCATAGTAAGCTGCCACAATGCTTAGTATTTGTTTTAATGTCGTGAGCAACTCGCTGCTAACCAGTCATGTAAATTTGCATATGCAAATGACCTTTCCCTTAGTGTAGCAGCAATCAGCGATGAGTCCACTTTGAATGAAGACCTAAAGTTAATGTTTAGGGCTATTTCTGGAAATGGAAGCTCAAGTCACTGCATTGCACCTTGATAATATGAATACTAAGCACCCTGAAAGTGATCTAATGTAACCACATTATCACATGACCCCACTTTAGCACCTCTGTGAAACTGAGCCACACACTAATCATTTCAAGAAAATAGCTGCCAAGATAAAGACCAGATTCAGAAACTGGCAAGCACCAATTGGAGTGCATCAGTGTTTTGGAAATCAGTGATGGCTCTGGAGTGCTCCATTATGTGTGCAGTGCACTGATAGAACTTGCCCCACTGAACAGTGCAATGCAATGTATCGCTGGAATCCTCAAGTCAACCTGAAACGCACTAGCTGCCTGTGTATTTTGTGCAGTGAACATTCCAGGAATTCCCAAGAATCAATAGAAAATAGTTTCCCTATCCACCAGAATTTCAACAATGTCACTCAACACCACCTAGTCACTTGAGTCTTTTTAATGTTTGATAATGTAACTTCTACTCTGATGAAGCTTGAAAAGCTGACTTGAGTTCTTAAGTCAATTGTCTCATGAAACCTGGCAGAAGATTCCTGGCTTAAATCTTCCATAGGCCTCCCAACCACATCTCCATGAACCATGAGATACAGATAATAACTGGTCACCCAGAACAGATGGGAACATATAAGGATTTAAAGCCTGACTCACATTCAAAGGAGGTGTTCTAGGGATACTCCTAATGAAATTACCTGCCTTTGAGTAGCTAGTGTAAAATTGTAGATATTGCCCTACATCCACAAGAGAGAGAAGAAACCAGTTTCTTCAAATCACTTTAACTAGTTTGCTATCCACTTATTCTATATTGTCCTGGAAAATATTTGTTTGAATTAGGTCTCTGCCCATGGCTGAAAGTTCAAAAATTTTGTATAGAGCTTCAGCTGGTCCATCTGCCCTGCCTCAAAATAATTTCAACAGTTCTCCTTTGTAAAATGCCTTTAACATACTAATTGCATCCCAAGGTCCTTCGTGGAGGCAGAGTCAAATCAATATTGGCACCAGGCTGAAGAAGGGTCTGTGAATGAAAGCTTGCTGAAGTAGGCTTATTAAAGGAGCAAATTAGAAGTGAAATTTAGGGTTGGAATTCAGAGCTTTGGACTTGGGCATCAGCAACCAATGGCTGTGTGGTAGTAGTGTAAGTGAAGAATTGAAGGAATGCAGAATTCTTGGATGGTAATAGGGTTGGGAGAGCTTGGTCCATCTGCCCTGTCTCAAAAGATGAGGCCATGGAGAGGTTTAAACACACACATGATGACTTTAAAATTATAATGTTGGGGGACCAGGAGCCAGTGTAGTTCAGTAAGCATAGATGAAGGGAGTGTGGGACTTTTTTTTGATGGCAGGCAGTAGAGTTTTGGATAGCTTGTTGATGGAATGTGAATGAGTTTGGAGGTAAGAAAAGCATAGGCTATGGGATGAATTTTGGCTGCTACGGAAGTACAAGTAGGCAGTGTTTGTAATTGAGAGGATATGGGGTCAGAAGCTGAACTCTGAGAGCATATGAAAAGAGGCAGTCAGCAGCACCAAGATGAGCAAGGGGAAAGAGAACCCAGAGACAGCAATCATCACCTAGAAAAGCAAGTGTTGATCCCAGGGGGCATTAGTCTGGTCAGGAGGAAGAGACTCACATTCCTCGAGCCTAGGTATTCTGTTGTGGGCAGTGAAACTTCACTATCTCTGAAGTTAAGAAGGTGGTGCACAGTCATCTCCTCATTGCAGACATAATGTAATGCTCCACTCTGGTAACTTGCATGTCCTGTCTCAGAAGGGTGAGCAGCTGGCAGTCCTTCAGTAGCTTCCACTGTTGCTGGCGACTTCCAGACCAGTCATTTTGGGCAGTAACGTCAACTGCATCATTGATGCGGCTGGACGATCCAGCAACGCTGACAGCAAATGGACGCTGCATCCAGACTCCTGATGGAAACAGTAAAAGATGCCAAGCTGCACACCATCTTCAGCAACTCTGCACTTGGAGCGCAATGAAGATATATCTGGTCATGGCCAGGCATGTCTTCGTGTTCAGGATAGACTTCCTGTTTGTCCTGTGTTTTCACGGTTGGATTCTCTGACAACAGCTTTGGGGTGGCACAGTGGTTAGTACTGCTGTCTCACAGCGCCAGGGACCTGGGTTCGATTCCTGACTTGGGTCACTGTGCGGAGTCTGCACTTTCTCCCCTTGTCTGCATGGTTTCCTCCCCCAGTCCAAAAGACGTGCTGGTTAGGTGCATTGGCAATACCAAATTCTCCCTCAGTGTACTCGAACAGGTGCCGGAGTGCGACGACTAGGGGATTTTCACAGTAATTTCATTGCAGTGTTAATGTAAGACTGCTTAACTTGAACTTAGCCCCTACTGGCTGACTGCCACTTACAGGAGGACCAGAGGTTTGGCAGGGGAACGTGAAAGCTGAATGTGAAACCATTGACCCCAGAAAACATTGAGGAACTCAAAAGGAATTACAACGGTTGGGAAACCATAAACCCCTCTGAGTCCCTGACACACTGGTAAGAAGCAACAAAAGGGAACATCAAGAGGTTTTTCATCCTCAAAGATGTTCACAAGACGAGAGAGACGGGATGAAATGTCCTGACTCCATAAAAGCATGCCGAATCTGCTCTAGCTGCAGTCGATGGGGGTCAATGTCAAGAGGGAGCTCCAGGAGGTGAAGGGCCAGCAAGCCCTGCTTTTTGCCTCAGAGGGTTCCCAAATCATCATCCAGTCCAGAGTCTACTCCGTAGAGCAAGATGAGACAAGCTCGCATTTCTTCTTCCAAAAGGTAAAGTGAAAGCTCTCTGATCAACAGCCTGATGGAAGCTGTTGGCTCAGCAAAGACATCACAGTCTGACATTTTGAGGATCATATGTCAGACTATATGACGTGAAGCACACAGACAGGACAGCCTCCCAGTCCTTCCTGTCCTCTTATCATGGGACGTTTCAGAGGACAGTGAGCGGGAGAGTTTGGACAAACTGCCAACTCTGGATGAATTGACTGAGGCCCTTGAGTCCTTTGAGAAGAATAAAACTTCCAGAAGCGACAGCTTACCAGCTGAATTGTATTCAGCTCTGGGACTGGATTGGCCCAGACTTGCTGGGAGTGTATACTTCTGGCTGAGAGTATGTTAGAATCCATGAGGAAAGACATTACCCTCATCTACAAATGGAAGGGGAAAGGGAAGAAATTAGAAATTGGAGGCCCATTTCAATGTTGAATGTGGATTATAAAATTCCGTCCAAGATCATCGCCGATCAGGTCAGGTCTGCTCTGGAGTTGGTGATCCACTGGGTCAGACCTGCTCTGTTCCCAGCAGAAGATCTCTGATAGCCTTGCGCTGCTCGGGGATACGATCACCTACGTGCAGGATGGGATGTAGGTACCTGCCTCATCAGCCTGGATCAGGAGAAGACCTATGACAGAATATCCCACACCTATAAGATGGATGTGCTCTCCAAAATGAAATTGGGGAGCGAACCTGAAATTGGGGAGCGAACCTGAAATTGGATCCAACTGCTCTACACAAACATCAGTACGCAGTTTCAATCAATTGGTGTGTATTGGAAAGCTTTCCAATTACATCTGGAATCAGGTAGGCTTTCCCCTATCCTGTTTGTGTGTTGTATAGAACCATTTATTGAGTCCATCAGGAAGGCTTTGGGCTTAAACGGAGTGATGATCCCATGCAGCGGAGGCACTCAAGTCAAAGTCTCCCTGTACATTGATGACATAACTGTCTTCTGCTCGGATCCACTGTTGGTGTGCAAACTGATCAACATCTGTGACCAGTTCAAACTGACCTTGGGTGCCAAGGTAAATCGTTCTTTGGCAAATGGGCGAACCAATCCTTCGTCCCCTTCACCATTAGGTCAGAGGGCCTGAGGGTGCTGGGGATATGGTTAGGAGGGACCAGGGCATGCGTTTGAAACTGGAAGGAGAGAGTAGGTACAATTAACCAAAAGCTGGGCGTGTGAGAGCATCGTTCCCTCTCAAATACCCTCTGTGTTGCTGTACATGGCACAGATCTGGCCCATTCCCCACGCCTGCGCTGTAGCAATCACCTGAGCCGTTTTTCTGCTTCAACTGGGGGTCAAAAATGAACCGTATTCGTAGGGACACAATGTTCAAACCTCTAGATAAGGGAGGGGGAGGAATGTGCCCAACATCACCCTAATTCTGATGGCCACCTTTGTGTGTGGCCACATCAAGATATGCTAGATCCTTGGTATGCAAACACCAAGTGTCACTATGTACCAAGGTTCTACCTGTTCCCTGTGTTGCAAAGGATGGGTCTGTCCACGCTTCCGCAGAATGCTCCAAGTAGGTGGATTCTGCCATACCACCTGTCTCTCATGGAAACATTTATTTTCAGAAGCACCTTTGAGCACAAGTCCATCAGGCAGTGGTCTGCATGGAATGTCCGAGAGGCCCTGCGAGAAAAGGAGATGACTGAGTCTGCTTAGGGAACCACCCAACAGGCTCTATGTTATTTGGCAGAATGCCTCATCACCAGAACTTTCAAACCAGCACCAAGACCTAGCTTGGCAGGTGGTAAGAAAGGCCCTCTCCATCACATGCTTCCTACGTACCTGGGTTTGGGAGCGGCATGGTGGCTCAGTGGTTAGCACTGCTGCCTCACAGCGCCAGGGACCTGGGTTCAATTCCCGGCTTGGGTTCAGTTCCCTGTCTATGCGGAGTTTGCACGCTCTCCCTGTGTCTGCGTGGATTTCCTCCAGACGCGCCGGTTTCTTCCCACAGTCCGAAAGATGAGCTGGTTAGGTGCATTGGCCATGCTAAAGTTAGATTTGGAGGTAGGTGAACACTTTGGTGATAGTGACCACAATTTGATTACGTTTACTTTAGCGATGGAAAGGGATAGATATATACCGCAGGTCAAGAGTTATAGCTGGGGGAAAGGAAATTATGATGCGATTAGGCGTGATTTGGGATGCATAGGATGTGGAAGGAAACTGCAGGGGATGGGCACAATTGAAATGTGGAGCTTGTTCAAGGAACAGCTACTGCGTGTCCTTGATAAGTATGTACCTGTCAGGCAGGCAGGAAGTGGTCAAGCGAGGGAACCGTGGTTTACTAAAGAAGTTGAATCTCTTGTGAAGAGGAAGAAGGAGACTTATGTAAAGAGGAGACAGGAAGGCTCAGTTAGGGTGCTTGAGAGTTACAAGTTAGCCAGGAAGGACCTAAACTGAGAGCTAAGAGGAGCCAGGAGGGGACATGAGAAGTCTTTGGCAGGTAGGATCAAGGAAAACCCTAAAGCTTTCTGTAGGTATGTCAGGAATAAAAGAATGACTCGGGTAAGATTAGGGCCAGTCAAGGACAGTAGTGGGAAGTTGTGCGTGGAGTCTGAAGAGATAGGAGAGGCGCTAAATGAATATTTTTTGTCAGTATTCACACAAGAAAAAGACAATGTTGTCGAGGAGAATACTGAGATACAGGCTATTAGACTAGACGGGATTGAGGTTCATGAGGAGGAGGTGTTAGCAATTCTGGAAAGTGAAAATAGATAAGTCCCCTGGGCTGGATGGGATTTATCCTAGGATTCTCTGGGAAGCTAGGGAGGAGATTACAGAGCCTTTGGCTTTGATCTTTATGTCGTCATTGTCTACAGGAATAGTAAGAAGTTTAACAACACCAGGTTAAAGTCCAACAGGTTTATTTGGTAGCAAAAGCCACACAAGATTTCGGAGCTCCAAGCCCCTTCTTCAGGTGAGTGGGAATTTTGTTCACAAACAGGGCCTTCACGACACACGACGGCACAGAGTCGCTGAGCAGAAACGGATAGCCAAGTTCCGCACACACGAGGACGGCCTCAACCGGGATATTGGGTTCATGTCACACTATTTGTAACCCCCACAGCTTGCCTGGACCTGCAGAGTTTCACTGGCTGTCTTGTCTGGAGACAATACACACCTTTTTAGCCTGTCTTGATGCTCTCTCCACTCACGTTGTTTGTATCTTAAAGACTTGATTAGCTGTAAGTATTCGCATTCCAACCATTATTCATGTAAATTGAGTCTGTGTCTTTATATGCCCTGTTTGTGAACAGAATTCCCACCCACCTGAAGAAGGGGCTTGGAGCTCCAAAAGCTTGTGTGGCTTTTGCTACCAAATAAACCTGTTGGACTTTAACCTGGTGTTGTTAAACTTCTTACTGTGTTTACCCCAGTCCAACGCCGGCATCTCCACATACAGGAATAGTGCCAGAAGACTGGAAAATAGCAAAAGTTCTCCCCTTGTTCAAGAAGGGGAGTAGAGACAACCCTGGTAATTATAGACCAGTGAGCCTTCTGTTGTGGGCAAAGTTTTGGAAAGGATTATAAGAGATAGGATTTATAATTATCTAGAAAGGAATAATTTGATTAGGGATAGTCAACACGGTTTTGTGAAGGTTAGGTCGTGCCTCACAAACCTTATTGAGTTCTTTGAGAAGGTGACCAAAGAGGTGGATACGGGTAAAGCAGTTGATGTGGTATATATGGATTTCAGTAAAGCGTTTGATAAGGTTCCCCACGGTAAGCTATTGCAGAAGATACGGAGGCATGGGATTGAGGGTGATTTAGCGGTTTGGATCAGGAATTGGCTAGCTGTAAGAAGACAGGGTGGTGGTTGATGGGAAATGTTCATCCTGGAGTTCAGTTACTAGTGGTGTACCGCAAGGATCTGTTTTGGGGCTACTGCTGTTTGTCTTTTTTATAATGATGAGGGTGTAGGAGGATGGGTTAGTAAATTTGCGGATGACACTAAAGTCGGTGGAGTTGTGGACAGTGCAGAAGGATGTTGCAGGTTACAGAGGGACATAGATAAACTGCAGAGCTGGGCTGAGAGGTGGCAAATGGAATTTAATGCGGAAAAGTGTGAGGTGATTCACTTTGGAAGGAGTAACAGGAATACAGAGTACTGGGCTAATGGTAAGATACTTGGTAGTGTGGATGAGCAGAGAGATCTTGGTGTCCATGTGCATAGATCCCTGAAAGTTGGCACCCAGGGTTGTTAAGGCGTATGGTGTGTTAGCTTTTATTGGTAGAGGGATTGAGTTTCGGGGCCATGAGGTCATGTTGCAGCTGTACAAAGCTCTGGTGCAGCCGCACTTGGAGTATTGCGTAGTTCTGGTCGCCGCATTATAGGAAGGATGTAGAAGCATTGGAAAGGGTGCAGAGGAGATTTACCAGGATGTTGCCTGGTATGGTGGGAAGGTCTTATGAGGAAAGGCTGAGGGACTTGAGGCTGTTTTCGTTAAGAGAGAAGGTTAAGAGGTGACTTAATAGAGGCATATAAGATGATCAGAGGATTGGATAGGGTGGACAGTGAGAGCCTTTTTCTTCGGATGGCTAGCCCGAGGGGACATAGCTTTAAATTATGGGGTGATAGATATAGGACAGATGTCAGAGGTAGGTTCTTTACTCAGAGTAGTAAGGGCGTGGAATGCCCTGCCTGCAACAGTAGTGGACTCGCCAACATTAACGGCATTTAAATGGTCATTGGATAAACATATGGATGATATTGGAATAGTATAGGTTAGATGGGCTTTAGATTAGTTTCACAGGTCGGCGCAACATCGAGGGCCGAAGGGCCTGTACTGCGCTGTTATGTTCTATGCTAAATTCTCCCTCCATATACCTGAACAGGCACCTGAGTGTGGTGACTGGGAGATTTTCACAGTAACGTCTTTGCATGTTAATGTAAGCCTACTTGTGATACTAAAAAATAAATAAAGAGTCTCACCCCATCTGCATGTTGCCTTTGAGGTGACTGGTGGGGAAGAGACTGGAATGTGCCTTTGCAAAGAAAATCTGGAGAGGTGAGGTGGTTTTTGTTGAGACTCATCCTGAGCAGCTCTGTGACACAGGACTCTGTGCTCTACGGGCTGTTCCCAGGGTCGGATTCCAAGACGAGCATCAGATGTTGCTGGAGGATCATCAACTGGGCGAAAAATGCTCTTTGGTCTGCCCGAAACTTGTTGGTCTTCCAGTGCAAGGAGTTATTCTCGACCGAGTGTTGCAGACTGGCACATTCCAAAGTCCAGGACTACGTGCTGAGGGATGCACTAAAGCTTGGGGCAGTTGCCACAGAGGCGCAATGGGGAAGGTCGTTGTCGCAAGACCTTTCAACCACAGTGAACTGAGGGGTGCAGAACCCCTTGGGCCAACTGACTCTCTGAATGATTACGATGAATATTACATGTATCTCATTTGGAGAGCAACTTGTTCTATGTAGACAACCTTTAAATACCTTTGCACTATTTGTAAAGATCATTTGAAATGGCTGTAATGTTTCTTTTATGATATTAAATCATGTCATAGTGTAACTTGATGCATGTAAAGAACCTGAATATTATTGCACTTTGTGTGGTGGCCATGTGGTGGAATGTTTGTAATGTTCTATCAGATATTCTATGAATAAAGTATATTTTTGCAAAAAAAGATCACCTAGAGGGCAAGGGAAAGGAGGACCCAGGCAGTAAAGATCAAGTCGCCATAGTCCCAGATGACCATAGACTGATCTCCCCTTTGAGGGGGAGAGCTGACTGGTGATTTTAACCTGAGGATCACCACATCTGAGGCAGAGGTCAAGGTCGAGAAGGCAGACCTTGAATGTCCTCAGCCGTTAAGGGAATCGAACCCGTGCTGCTGGTGTCACTCTGTATCACAAACCAGCCATCCAGCCTCCAATCTAGTCCAATCTGTGGCTCCAGAATAGAGCAGCCACATTCAGAGAGAAATTAAAGTGTGACACCACAGGAAAACAGCTAAGTGTTTGGTTGGTGAATATTTTGCTCATTTATCTTCAAAACATGTAATTTATTCATATTGTAAGGTTTTATTAATTGTAGGCAAGTTTACTAGCAGTACTAAAGGTTATTAGGTGTAGCAGTTTATTGATTATACAGTGTTGATTATAAATTAATTTAGAATTAATTAATTAACACACACAATTACAATGGCAGGGCAGGTGATGTGTTATTGCAGAAGGTGGGAGTTCCTGGGATCTAGTAGTCATTGTCCATGTGGGTACCAACAACATGGGTAGAATGAATAAAAGCAAATTACTGCAGATGTTGGAGAAAAAGCTGGAAAATCTCAGCTGGTCTGGCAGCATCTGTAAGGGGAGAAAAGAGCTGACATTTCGAGTCCAGATGACCCTTTCATCTGGACTCAAGATGTCAGGACTTTTCTCTCTTTATAGGTAGAATGAAGACAGATTCTACTGAGGGAGTATGAGCAGCTAGGAGCTAAATTAGAAAGCAGAACCTCAAAGGTAATAATCTCTGGATTATTATCTGAGCCACAAGCAAATTGGTGTAGAGTAAATCAGATGAGGGAGTTAAATAACAAAGATTGGTGTGGAAGCGAGGAATTTTGATTCATGGCACTGGCACCAGTACTGGGGAAGGAGGGAAATGTAACTTTGGGATGGTCTTCACGTGAACCGTGCTGGCACAAGTGTTCTGACGAGTTTTATAATTAGGGCAATAGAGAGGGCTTTAAACTAAATAGGAGGGGTAAGGGATCAAGTTTGGGAAGATGTGATAAATTAATTAGAGAAGGCAAGGCAAAAGAGCAAGGTAGGAAGAATAAGTGAAATGATGAACAGTGTGGCAGGATGGGTATAAAGACTAACAGCAGATGAGGCTAGAGGCTATAAAAAAAGTAAAAAGACTGAACTAAAGGCTCTGTACAGGTAGTCAACTTTGCAATGTTGGAACAAACCGCATTTACAACATTTATAAATTGCCGCTCACACCAGAATTCTACCTCCCTGCCCGCCTCAGAATCAGAGTGGGCGAGGGGCGGACAATAGAAATGTCTGTTGACCTCAGATGAGATTTTCCAGTCTCGGGTCGCGTGAGGCTATAAAATCCCGCCCCCAGTTTCAACTATGCAATGCCATTTTTGACTTTGTGATGCCACACCGGCAAACAGTTGGTCTTTACCATAATATTAAAGCAAGTTACTGCGGATACCAGAATCTAAAAGGAAAACAGAAAATGCTGGAAAAGCTCAGTAGGCCTAACAGCATCTGTGGAGAGAGAATAGAGTTAATGTTTCGAGTCTGGCATGATGGCACCGTGGTTAGCACTACTGCCTCACATCGCCAATTCAATTCTGGCCTTGGTCACTGTCTGTGTGGAGTTTGCACGGGTTTCCCCCAGGTGCTCCGGTTTCCTCCCACAGTCCAAACATGTGCAGGTTAGGTTGATTGGCCATGCTAAATTGCCCCTCAGTGTCAGGGGGACTGATAGGGTAAATACATGGGGTTACGGGGATAGGGCCTGGGTGGGATTGTTGTCGGTGCAGGCACGATGGGCCAAATGGCCTCCTCCTGCACTGTAGGGATTCTGATTCTGTGACCCTTCATCAGAGCTGAGCAGAGTTGATCTTCACCAACTGCTATCTTCTGCCTTTCATTACCTCAGATGGGCAAATTGTTTCTTAGACATAGTCTAAGATGTCTTTGAAAGTGTAGGCATTATTACATCATGGGAAATACACTACTGTAAGGCAGTCATACTGAAGCAAGATTTCACAAACCTTTCAACTATTCAGTGAAAATAGGGTATCATGCCTTAGTTCAGCAACCAATTTCCCATTTATCACATTGTTCCGATGGGAAAACCGGTGCTAACTTATGAAGTTTCCGCTTACGACGTGGTTTTGAGGAACCAATTGTATCATAAATCCAAGGGTTGCCTATTTCTGAACGCATGTAGAATTCATAACAAATCAAATGAATTGCCAACACAAGTAGAAATAAATGAATATGATCTGATAGCTATTATATAGACATGGCTGCAGGATGACAAAGACTGAATATTCAAAGGTACGTGACATTTAAGAAGGACAGGAGTGGAGGGGTAGTTCTATAATTAAGGATGATCTTAATTCTGGAGGGGAAGAGGTAGAATCAGTTTGGGTAGAGATTAGAAATAGTAAAGGTAGGAAGTCACTTGTGGGAGTGATTTATAGGCCTCCCTAACAGTAACCACACTGTAGGATGGGGTATGCAGGAAGCTTGTGAGAATGGGGTCTTGTGAGAAAGGTACAGTGCCAATCATGGGTAATGTTAATCTACATATAGATTGGACAGATCAGATTGGCAAAGGTAAGCTGTATGATGAGTTCATAGAGTGATTATGGGATAGTTGGAGAAGTAAATCTCTATGGAGGAAATAGTTTTACCAGAGTGAACTAAGCTATTTAAAGGGGTTGGATACAGGAATCTTTGAAATTCTGAATCGCCACGACTAGTGACCTTAACAAAAGGGGGGTTTGTCAAGGTGTACCTTGCTGGTGATAAGAATATCTGTGAAAACTCAGGCAGATTGGAATGATCACTGAAGGACACTGGTAGTTTCACCCTGCCATGGAGGGAGTGGTGAAGCTCGCTGGAGAACTGGGAGTATTGTTGGAACTGTTTCTTTAATATACATATCTGCCAGAAGTAGGGGGTGGAGCAAAAGTATTTTGTAAGACATATATTGGTTGTGTTAGTTAATGCAAAACTTGTCTTTATCCTGATGTATCAGTTTCCTGTTAACTAATTTGATTATAGTTTGTTCCAGTAAAAGTCTTTAATATGAAATCTTGTCCATTGATTTATTTTCATAGGTCATTTGGCAAATTCATCTCTTAAAAAGTTATCAGCCTCAGTGGGAATCATAACAAATTGGGGAACATACAGGGTAGAACCCATACCTGTAGAGGGATAGACTGGAATTTTCCAAAGTGTAAACAACCAACATTTATCATATCCAGTGGGAAGTCAACATGGCAACTTTTAATTCTCAGATGTTTTTGGAGTGAGAGTACACATCCAGTTGTATCAGGGAGCAGTTGACAAAAGATGCACAGGAGCTTGTATTGTTTAATCTTGCTTGTAGACCTGAATATTCTCCTGTGATGTTTGCGGCCTTATCAAAGCTCTGCCCACAACTATTTTTGATATCCAAACCTAAACTTTCAATTATTTCCAAAATCGTTGTCTCCAGACCATCAGAAATGGGGGATTGTATCATAGAAACTCTATAGTACAGAAAGAGGCCACCCGGCCCATCGAGTCTGCACCGACCACAATCCCACCCAGGCCCCACCCCCATATCCCCACACATTTACCCACTAATCTCAGGACACTAAGGGCAATTTTTAGCATGGCCAATTAACCTAACCCACACATCTTTGGACTGTGGAAGGAAACCGGAGCACCTGGAGGAAACCCACGCAGACACAAGGAGAATGTGCAAACTGCACACAGACAGTGACCCAAGCTGGGAATCGAACCCAGGTCCCTCGAGCTGTGAAGCAGCAGTGCTAACCACTGTGCTACCCTGCCAGTAGCTGGACAAAATGGAGAAATCGCTCTACAACTTCACTATTGCTGGTCACATATCTTAAAATTAATGTTAATTGGTCCACATGACTCACATCTGGTTTTGAATCAACTATTATGGAATAGTATTTGTCTTCTTTAACTTAACTAGTGAATTAATTTCTGAGTCGCTCTGCATTAGAATGATGAAGGCATCGTAGATACTGTGCATTAAAAAGTTGGTCTTCCCTGAGCCACAGTATTGATAACTTTTCAAATGCTCTTTGAGAAGCTCGTCAAATTCGCTGAGATTTCAAGGCAGGCTAAAAAATTACCTCTTCAAGTTGACAGTGATAACTCATCATGTCTTCTTAGAGGTAGTCCCAAAGTATCATAGAACCCTACAGTGCAGTCGGAGGCCATTTGGCCCATCAAGTCTGCACAGACAACAATCCCGCCTAGGCCCTATCCCTGTAACCCACATATTTACCCTGCTAATCCCTCTAACCTGCGCATCCTGGGACACTAAGGGGCAATTTAGTGTGGCCAATGCACCTAACCCGCAGTTTGACTGTGGCACGGTGGCATAGTGGTTAGCTTTGCTGCCTCACAGCACCGGGGACCTGGGTTCAATTCCGGCCTTGGGTGACTGTCCATGTGGAGTTTGCACGTTCTCCCCATATCTGCCTGAGTTTCCTCCGGGGGCTCTGGTTTCTTACCACACTCCAAAGAGGTGCAGGTTAGGTTGATTGGCCATGCCAAATTTCCCCTTAGTGTCAGGAGTAGTAAGGTAAACACGTGGGGTTACAGGGATAGGGCCTGGGTTGGATTGTTGTCAGTGCAGGCTTGATGGGCTGAAAGGCTTCCTTCTGCACTTAGGGCTTCTATGAACACATCTCAGCACTTTCCTCCAGTAAGAACACTCCTTTTCAAATTTAGCCGATAACACAGAATCAATTCTTCCAGATAATTTACATCTTTGAACGGATGCACACATAGCTTTAATATGAGCTTTGGAAGTTTAATGATCAGCAAGATCTCTTCCGACATTTC
This sequence comes from Mustelus asterias, assembly GCF_964213995.1. Lineage (NCBI taxonomy): Eukaryota > Metazoa > Chordata > Chondrichthyes > Carcharhiniformes > Triakidae > Mustelus > Mustelus asterias. Next base: position 40,130,068 of record NC_135816.1, read on the forward strand.
TCCAGTTAGAGTACCCATCAACAAATGCTTGTTTCCTTTTATTAGGGTCATGGAATAATTTGCAAACATAACAGTAGATGGCCTTAAATGTTTCCCAAAAAAATCAATTTCTAGTGTCTGTCATCCCATTTCTATTCACCCTCAGAAAATGGGATTTATGAAGATTTCTAACCTGCTTTCGGCCTCCAACCTCAAACTCTTATCTCAAATTTTCCATGTTACCTGTGTTTTCTGATTCATTTAGGATGAAATAGTCCATCGTACCCAACGAAACAGACTTTGGCCATAAGGCAATGTCTTCAGTGTAGGTTTCTTCCCTCACTTCAGCAGCAGAAGAATCAGCAGTATCTTGTAGTTCCATTCCCATTTTCAGAGTCCAATTTTTTGTTTCCTTGAAATTCTTGTTCATACTTTTTCAGGCAAAGTAACTTTGGAAATCGGCATGTCAAAGTCATCAGATAATCCACCCACACTTTTGGTGGATTACAGTTTGCGTACTGCTCAACACTTCAAACATTCTAAAGTGAAATAACAAACTGTCTTTTTGCCTAGTTTCGTCGTTGCCTCCCCTTCAATTTTCTGCGCTTTTGACTGCCAGATTGGTAGAGTTGCTTCATATTGACTTGATCTTTTTTGATTTTAACAAACGGATTTTCTGAAAGAGAGACTTTTTTTTATCTTCCTCATCCCTGTGGTTCAAATTGCCCCTGCTCACTCAACAACCTCGCCGTTCTGCTGGCTCACTGCCTGACTGGTTATCTGGCCTCCTTGGCTCATTGCCCAGTCCTCCTCAACCTTGCTGGCCTGGTTGAGTCACCCCACTGCTCGCCTTGATTACAGCCAGCAACTCCTCAGCCCATGCACCTCATTTCTGTTTGATGATGACCTTGGAAAATGTGTTGGCTCACTCACTGGCTGCCTCACCTGGAAATCTTTAAGGGCAACAGAAAGCCACGAGAAAAGCTATAAATAAAAGTAAGATTATGAGGGTAAACTAGCTCAGAATATAAAAACAGATAGCGAAAGGTTTTACAAATATAAATAAAAGAAAAAGAGTGGCTAAGGTAAACATTGGTCATAGAATATTATCATATGGCTAAGGTAAACATTGGTCCTTTAGAGGATGAGAAGGGGGATTTAATAACAGGAAATGAGGAAATGGCTGAGGCATTGAACAGGTATTTTGTGTTGGTCTTCACAGTGGAAGACAAAAATAACATGCCAAAAATTGATAGCAAGAAGGCTATAGCAGGTTAGGATCTAGAAATGATCATTATCACTAAAGAAGCAGTGTTAGGTAAGTTAATGGGGCTAAAGGTAGACAAGTCTTCTGGCCCTGATGGAATGCATCCCAGGGTACTAAAAGAGATGGTGTGGAAATAACAAATGCACTCGTGGTAATTTACTGAAATTCGCTGGACTTTGGGATGGCTCCAGCAGATTGGAAAACAGCAAATGTGATGCCACTGTTTAAAAAAGGAGGTAGACAAAAGGTGGGTAACTATAGGCCAGATAGCTTAACTTATGTAGTAGGGAAAATACTTGAGTCTATCATTAAGGACGAAATAGCGAGACACCTGGATAGAAATTGTCCCATTGGGAAGACACAGCATGGATTCATGAAAGGCAGGTCATGTTTAACTAATTTAGTGGAATTCTTTGAGGACATTACGAGTGCAATGGACAATGGGGGAAACCGGTGGATGTGCTGCATCTGGATTTCTAGAAGGCATTCAACAAGGTGCCGCACAAAAGGCTGCTGCATAAGATAAAGGTGCTGTATTAGCATGGATAGAGGATTGGTTAACTAACAAAGCAAAGAGTGGGGATAAATGGGTGTTTTTCTGGTTGGCGATCAGTGACTAGTGGTGTGCCTCAGGGATCAGTGTTGGGACCGCAATTGTTTACAATTTACATAGATGATTTGGAGTTGGGGACCAAGTGTAGTGTGTCAAAGTTCGCAAATGACATGAAGGTGAGTGGCAGAGCAAAGTGTGCAGAAGACATTGAACATCTGCAAAGGGATATAGATAGTTTAAGTGAGTGGGCAAGGGTCTGGCAGATGGAGTACAATGTTGGTAAATGTGAGGTCACCCATTTTGGTAGGAGCAACAGCAAAATGGACGATTATTTAAATGGTAAAAAATTGCAGCATGCTGCTGTGCAGAGGGACCTGGGTGTCCTAGTGCATGAATCATAAAAAGTTGGTTTGCAGGTGCAACAGGTAATTAAGAAGGCAAATGGAATTTTGTCCTTCATTGCTAGAGGGTTGGAGTTTAAAAACATGGAAATAAAGCTCAGCACAACATCGTGGGCCGAAGGGCCTGTTCTGTGCTGTACTGTTCTATGTTCTTATGTTTCAGCTGTATAAGGTGCTGGTGAGGCCATATCTGGAGTACTGTGTACAGTTTTGGTCTCCTTACTTGAGAAAGGATATACTGGCACTGGAGGGGGTGCAGAGAAGATTCACTGGGTTGATTCTGGAGTTGAGGATTGGCTTATGAGGAGAGACTGAGTAGATTGGGACTATACTCATTGGAATTTAGAAGAATGAGGGGGGATCTTACAGAAAAATATAAAGTTATGAAGGGAATAGATAAGATAGAAGCAGGGAAGTTGTTTCCACTGGCGGGTGAAACCAGAACTAGGGGCATGGTCTCAAAATAAGGGGGAGCAGATTTGGACTGAGTTGAGGAGGAACTTTTTCACCCAAAGGGTTGTGAATCTGGAATTCCCTGCCCAGTGAAGCAGTTGAAGCTACCTCGTTGTATGTTTTTAAGGCAAGGACAGATACATTTTTGAACAGTAAAGGAATTAAGTGTTATGGTGAGTGGGTAAGTGGAGCTGAGTCCATGAAAAGATCAGCCATGATTTTATTGAATGGCAGAGCAGGCTCGAGGAACCAAATGGCCGACTCCTACTCCTAGTTCTTATGTTTAACCTTAGATTAATTCGCATCAGGAGAAGCTACTTCAGCATCAAAGTTTTCAATTTTTGGACATGAATCGATTGATTCTGAAATTCTCATTGTATTGGCCTCACCTCGCTTTCGCCCTCAGATCATTGCCCACCTGTTCGCCTCAGCCCTGCTGCTGGTCTGTTTGAGTCACCCCGCTACTCCCCTCGATGACCGTCGACGCCTCCTCGGTCCTCACACCTCACCTCAGTTTGACGACGATCTCAGGAAACACGTTCACTCACTGGCTGCCTTGCCTGCTGCCTGTCCTCGCCTCGCCTCACCTTCGCCCTCGGTTCGTTACCCACCAGCCTTGCTGCTGGCCTGGTTGAGTCACCCCGCTACTCCCCTCAATGATTCCTCTCAATGATTGCCGACAACTCTTCCTCAGCCTTCGCAACCGAGGCAAGCTCACTGTTGGCTTAGCCTGCTCTGGCCTCATAGAATCATACAATCCCTACAGTGCAGAAGGAGGCCATTCAGCCCACCAAGCCTGCACCGACAATGATCCCACCCAGACCCCATCCCTGTAATCCCATATATTTACCCTGCTAATCCCCTGACACTAAGGGCTATTTAACGTGGCCAATCCACCTGACCCGCACATCTTTAGACTGTGGGAGGAAACCAGAGCACCCAGAGGAAACCCTCGCAGGCACGGGGAGAACATGCAAACAAACACACAGACAGTGACCCAAGGCCGGAATTGAACTTGGGTCTCTGGCGCTCTGAGGCAGCAGTGCTAACCACTGTGCCTGCTTAGCCCCAGGCCCTGCTCAGAAATTGGCTTGCTTTCTTTTATATTTAGGTTGCCCATCCACCCTCCTCAGCCCTGGCGTGGGGATCAGGAGTCGCCCAGCACCTCTCCTTGATGACTGACGGCCATGGCTTGCCCAACTCATTTGCCCCTCAAGCTTGCACCCCCTCAAGATAAAGTTACGACCTTGATGTTGGCTCAGGCTGCCTGCCTGGCTATCTGGCCTCCTCAGCCCTGGTTAAGAAACCTGGGCTGCTGCTGTTTTAAAAAACTATTTTTAGAGATCCTCATTACTACTGCTCTCCTCCAAAGTCACTGAACTCTCAATGATCTTCATGTGTTTTCCCGCTCTAAGGGATCTCCACCAATCAGAGCCCAATGTTGCTCTGCATTGGTTGGTGATTGGCTCATTTGTATTTCTTGAGCCTATCAGCAAATTCAGAGCTCTGATTGGTGCCCCAAAGTCACCGGCCAGCATTGGGTTCCCTCACTGGATGGGGCCCTGTGCATAGGCATGATACGTTGCACTGTAAGTCCACTTCCACAAGTGATGAGTGATCTCTTGGAGGTTGAGGACCCAGAGAATGATTCATCTTTTCCATTGTTGGATATGCCTTATGACGATTCTATTGTCTTTTTAGAAGAATCTGCTATGATGTTAGTGGCTGAGCAGCATTAAGTTGTCATTCTGCTGAATCTACCAATTTATCATCTCCTGTTGTACATGAAGAGTGTTCCACGGAGAACGCCTTGCCCGAGTTCAGGTTAGAGTCCAAAGAGGATCACACTGTTACAGAGCTGGTACCTTCCCAAAGTGAAAGTCAATTAGCATCCATTCTTCAGTCCCAGCTGAAAGTTGTCTCTTCAGAGCTGGAGATCAGCACGGAAGCTGCAGCAGAATCTTTAGCACTTCTGAAGCTGCAGAATCCTGTTCAGCATCTTTGTGGGTTAACTACAGGAATGGTGTCATGACGGAAGATAGGATCATAGAATCCTACAGTGCAGAAGGAGGCCATTCGGCCCGTCGGTCTGCAATTCCACCTAAGCCCTATCCCCATAACCCCATGCATTTACCCTAGCTAGTCCCCCTGACATGAAGGAGCAATTTAGCACGGCCAATTCACCTAACCCGCACATCTTTGTCATTTGGAGGCTGTCTTGGCTCCATATTCTTAGCAATTCTTCCCATTGCTCATTGTGGAGCAACCTTGTACAGAGAGAAATGTGGGTCTCTCACCACTACCTACAAAATAGGTGGTCGTCCCCCCCGGCAACCCATCCCCAAAATATCACTGGGAAATCATCTCTTTTCCTGACAGTCTTTCAGGAAGTTTGTCATTTTGTTCCTTCATCGTCCAAGTCAATTGAAGTAAATCTCAGATCTTCAATGCCTTTTCAGCTTTTGATACAATTATCTCAGTCTTTCCCGGAGTTGAAGACCATTCCTCTTCTGAAGCATCTTCCCGGAGTCCTTTGAGGGAGCAACAAGTTCCTCAGAGTCCAAAGTTCAATTCTCTTCATTCTTCTATTTTGGATCAGTCTTTCAGTGAAAAGTCTTCCTTCACCTGTAATTCAATCATCCTACAACCTACGTTGATTCCCTGTAATGTTAATAAAGTGCTGTCGACACTACAGATGATGATGTCCTACCAGACGCAGAAGAAAAACCATTCATGTCTCCAAGATGTCTTGCCTAAGGGCTGAATATACTGAGGCCACTGGATCTTAAGGAGGTGGGAGGAGTACCCTACTTCAGAAGGGGGAAGAGGGCTTCTGATGAAGGTTCCCCCACCTCCTTTCTGCCCAAGCTTCCCCCACGGAGGTTCAATTTTCCCACCAACGTAACAATTGAAACGGGGTGGGAAATAGTCCTTAAGTGGCCATTTAAGGGTTCAACTGGGACAAGGGCAGACTTCCTGTCCAAGGCCTTGCCCACCCCAACTTAAAATCACTGTATGGTCATGGGAGGCAGGAATCTGGAGGGAATCTCTTTGTGATGCTAGTGTACCTTTAAGAAATGTTTTTTTTTAATCAAGTTCTCTGCAGTTGAGCAGGTCTTTTGGATTTTTTCATTGTTGGCGACTGTCTGCTGGAAGTCCTTTATTGCTGCTTCAATGGTTTAAATGGGGTTATGTCTATTTTTACTCTGAGTCTCAGGTACTTTCTGGGATTATTTTTATGACCCTGCATTGAAAGGGGAAAGATTGATTGACAAGTCAAAGTCAGTTGGTTCCTCCCCAGAAAATCCCAAGGATTCATTTTCAGTTTTGGTTTAGAGTCAGAAGCTGTCCTGGTTGTCAAATGGTGGGCAGGTTTTCTCTCTCTCTCCCTCTGGTCTTGTAGATTCTGCAGGCTAGCTGGAAGCAGGTCTCCTGGCCTTTCTGGAGTAAAAGTCTGCTGTTGGTGTTTTGCTAGCTAGTAACTAGAGTCTCGCCCTGGTGTTTTGGGATGGTGTTCTGACTTCAAGCTTATCTGTTATGTGTGTATCAAGAGAACTGCAGCATCCAACCAAAGGACTAAGTTCCAGCATCACATGAGCATTCGTATTTTCTGTGCTAAACTTCTGGCAAGGGTTTTGTTTATGGGATTTGTTTGGTTGGAATGGTATTAGCTGTTAAGGGTTATACAATATCATGGGTTTTTTTTCTTATTTGTAATTGGTAAAAGTTGTTGCTAATTTTCTTTCTATACATTTTAACTGAATTCTTAAATAAACTTTATTTGATAAAAGCTCCCTAGTGAGTCATTTGAATCATACCTGAAGTGAAACACCTCATGCTTACCCTAACCAAATTCAAATTGCAAAACTTATGATCCAGGCAGACTTCAAAAAAAAACTTTGGAGTTTCTGACCTGAAATATAACACCGTCCCTTCAATTTCATGCTCCCATCTGCCTGAAAGCTTGCCTGTGGGGGAGTGTAAAGTCCTGGCCTATGTTTTACTATGTACCTTTGACTTAAAGTGAAACAGTGTTCTGAAAAGGAGACTGTGAATCCCTGGTAAACAGTTTAGTTCAGAGAAATGCTCATGTAATCTGGTTGCCATGGAAGAGAAACTGAAACAGAAACCCATGGAAGTGTCAGGTGGTAGTTTTATCATTTTTCACAGAACTGGGAACAGCTAGTGTTGAGATGAAACCAACAAAATACCGGAAATACTTAACAGTACTCAGCAGGTCTAACAGCGTCAATGGGTGGAGCAACAGTTAATGTTTCAGGTCAAGGACCTTTCTTCAGACCCGAAGGAAGGTAGGAATGTAATAGGCTTTGTTCAAATGAAAAAGTGGGCAGGAGGAGCAAAAGGGAGGGTTTGTGATTGGGTCGATGGCAAGAGAGGTTATATGACAAAAGATTTCAAGGTAAAAAGATAATGGGAGTGGTAATGGTTGCAGTAAAGAAGCAAAAGATTTGGCAAGAGTGGGTGTAAATAGCAGAATAATGAACAGCTGTGTCCAACAGCAAAGACACAAAAACAAGATTGAGATCAGAACACACAAAAAAATACAAGATGGAAATTACAGTCTGAAATTGTTGAACTCAATGTTCAGCCCAGAAGGGGATAAAGTGCCTAAGCGAAAGATGGGATGCTGTTCATCGACATTGTGTTGTGCTTCTTTGCAACATTGTAGCAGGACAAGGATGTGAGAGCAAGGTGGAGAATTAAAATGGCAGACAACTGGAAGCTCAGGTCAAGTGGTAGTGTTCCTGTTTGTCTGCTGCCCTTATCCATCTAGATCGTTGTGGTCGAGCATTTGGAAGCACTATCTAAGGAACTCTACATGTGTTCCTGCTACACTGACCTTGAGTCATCCTGTCACCTCTGTGCCAATCAAGCTTGGTACTATGGCGGGATGCGTCTAGGAACTGGAAAACTTCATAATAAACTTCCAATTTCCACCCTTCTCTCACCTTCACATAGTTCATTTCTGACTCTTCCCACCCTCACTTTCACCATCTCCAGGGAGCAGGCTATCAACTGATAATCATTATAAGCCAAGTGACTCCCACAATTACCATGACCAAGCTTCCTCATGCCCTCCAACCTGCACGAGCTCCATTGCATTCTCTCAGTATCTCCATCGCGTCTGTTTCGATAATGCAACCTTCCACAAGAAGGTTGCAGGCAACATAGTGGCACATGGTTGGCACTGCTACCTCACAGCACCAGGGACCTGGGTTCAATTTCGGGCTTGGTTGACTGTAGTTTGCATGTCCTCCCCCTGTCTACGTGGGTTTCCTCTGGGTACTCTGGCGTCTCTTAGTGTCCCAAGGTGTGTAGATTAGGGGGATTAGCGGAGTAAATATGTGGAGTTATGGGGATAGGGCCTGGGTGAGATGATCTGTCAGAGAGTTGGTGCAGGCTCGATGGGCCGAATGGTCTCCTTCTGCACAGTAGGGATTCTACAAGAGCACTTCTGATATGTCTTCCTTTTTCCACAACTGAGGATTCCACCCACTGTGATTGACAGGGTCATCAGCCATGTCCAACCCATTTCCCGCACATCTGCCCTCACTCCTCCCATCCCTTCCAAAAGAATGATAGAGTTCCCCTCATCCTCACTCTCTTCCCCATCAGCCTCTACATTCAATAAATCTATAAGATTTGTAGCAATTTTTCCTGTACGGACTCCATTTCATTCTCCAAGGATATAAACAATGGTTTTCATTCATCCTAGAGTTAAAAAGTGCCTGTAATTCCCTCATCCCTTAAGGGGCGGCGGCATGGTGGCACAGTGGCTAGCACCACTGCATCACAGCTTCAGGCACCTGAGTTCGATTTCCAGCTTGGGTCATTGTCTGTGTGGAGTTTGCATGTTCACTCTGTCTGCGTGGGTTTCCTCCATGTGCTCCGGTTTCCATCCAAAGATGTGCAAGTTAGATGCATTGGCCATGCTTTAGTGTCCCGGGATGCATAGGTTCGAGGGATTAGCGGGGTAAATATGTGGGGTTAAGGGAATAGGGCCTGGGTGGGATTGTAGCTGGTTTAGACTTGATGGGCTGAATGGCCTCCTTCTGCACTGTAGGGCTTCTATGAATCTTCCCCCAACTGCAGAAGAAAAAGTTTTTTAAAAGCAGCAAAAGGGTGCTGTGAATAGCTCTGAGAACTAACACAGACAAGATGCTGACAGACCTCCTGTGGTACTAAATTTCATGACCTTTGGAATCATCTTTTGCACTTAACAGAATAAATCATTTATCATGGTCTAGCCTGATTCTATGTAAGAGCTTGGCTGTGGAGAGCAGATGTGTTTTCTAAACTGTTTAACCCATTCCCATTTGTTTTCAATAACCAGTAGCATTGCGTCAACATTTTAATTCTTTACAATAGTGTTATTAAATAGGATTAAATTGATCTTCTGAAACTACCAGTCTAATCAGATTTTCTTCCGAGGTACATACAGTCCTCCAGGGTGCAGTTACCATTTTTATCCACAAGGAGGGAATACTGATGAGCCTTAAAGTTTCAGAATCTTGCTGATAAGTTTTTAGAGTGTATTGATTAGATATTCTGGCTACTTTGGAATAAATATACAGGATAGTTTGTGGCAGAAAGATGCATTCCTATTGCTCTGCACCACCAAGTTGTAGAACCAGTGATGGGGTGATCAGGATAATTTTGACAATGTGCTTGTATTATGGTCAGTTAGGTTAGAGTCATAAAGATATACAGTATGTAAACAGGCCCTTCAGCCCAACTTGTCCATGCCAACCAGGTTTCCCAAACTGAACTAGTTCCATTTGCCTGCATTTGGCCCATATCCCTCGAAACCTTTCCCGTCTATGTACCTGTCCAAATGCATTTTAAATGTTATAATTGTAACCACCTCTACCACATCCTCTAGCAGCTCATTCCACATACGCATCACCCTCTGTGTGAAAATGTTGCCCCTCGGGTCCCTTTTAAAATCTTTCCCCTCTCGCCTTAAACCTATGCTGCCTGGGGCAAAGACCTTGGCTATTCACCTTATCTATGCCCCTCATGACTTTATAATCCTCTATAAGGTCATCCCTCATCCTCCTACACTCCAGGGAAAAATAGTCCCAGCCTATTCAACCTCTCCTTATATTTCAAATCTTCCAATCCTGGTAACATCCTTGTAAATCTTTTTTGCATCCTTTCCATTTCCTATAGCAGAGCGACCAGAATTAGTACGCAGTACTCCAAATGTTCTGCTGTTCACCACAATTTCCTGACACTTGATGCACAATTGTTAACAGCTCAACCTCTTGTTGGTTGCCTTGAGAACTGGCTTTAGTGGTCTTCACTTGTGAGGCAGGGGAAGAGTGAACCAATGGTCAAAGTGGTGCACTGGGGGCTGAAATTCTTCACACTTGGAGACACAGATTAACCACAAAGCAATATCTAAGAAGAAGAAGCTCACCAGTGGATGAGTTGCTCTATTATAGACCCTATCGCCTGACATGGGACAGGGTCCCCAGTGGAAGTATATAATCAGGGAAACTTTTCCAGCAGAACTTGGGGACTTTGAATGGGGGATGGACACAATGAAGTCCTAGTTACATTTTCATTCCATAGCCAAGATGAGACATGAGGAATTATTTCCTGAGCTAGCACAGTTATAAGGTACACCACTCACAAGTACTGGTCAGTAATTTACAGGCCAGAGTTTTACATATTGCAAATGGATGGAAAATCAGCCAGTGCAGACTCACACTCTATGTAAGCAGTATTGTTTGCTGGTGAAGACTAATCAACTTTAACTTGATCTGTGTACTTACAGCAGCAGAGTTTCCATTATCAAACTAACCAACTTTTAAGGAAAGAAAGGAACACTTGAACCATGCAAGTCGGTGTCGCAACCAGGCCTGAGGGAGTGAACCAACCGATGGTGGAAAGGGGGTGCAAGGGCTGTGTGACCTGTCTCATGATGAGGAGCCATAACGTTTTTCCATGAAATGGTACTGTTTGGTGCATTTTTTCCCTATGTTCATTGAAATAATGTTGCTTTATTTGTGCAACCTAGTTTGAACATTGTTTTAATAGCTACTATCTGATGTAAACCGTGTTTTCATGTATATATCATTTGTGCTAATGTACCATTTTGTATGATTCCTACAGTTCATGCCATATTGATCCCAATAAAAGCTTTGATGTAAATATGAAATTTTGCATGATATGTTTTTTCTGACGCAGTCTTTTGGATTTAAGTTAAACTTATATGTTTGATTGTAATAGTTTGGAAATGTCTAGCCTCACAGTGAAATTACTTGTTAAGATACTTTTCAAACTGCAGCTTTCAGCAGACCAGAATTAGATCAGCAAAGGCTACAAATTCACAATGTGATGTGTATTCATGTTTGTTCTTAGTTGGAACAAGATCACTTTTAAGAGTCCAATCACGTGATGCATTGATGATGTCATCGCCCAAATGGGCAGTCCATCCTAACAGCCTGTAGAATAAACACCTTTCTAATAAAGCTCTTGTTTGTTTGTACATTCGTGGTCTGCAAGCCTTTCTTTTAAAAATACCACAACATGATATTTGGCAATAACATCTTACTTGCAGTTTAGCCTTTACGTGATCGATATGATGCCTATTTGGGCAGCACAGTGGCGCAGTGGTTAGCACTGCTGCTTCACAGTGCCAGGGATCATGGTTCAATTCCAGCTTTGGATGACTGTGTGGAGTTTGCATGTTGTCCCTGTGTCTGCGTGGGTTTCCTCCGGATACTCCGGTTTCCTCCCACAGTCCAATGATGTGCAGGTTAGGTTGATTGGCCGTGCTAAATTGCACCTCAGTGTCAGGGGGACTAGTAGGGTAAATACGTGGGGTTACGGTTGTAGGGCCTGGGTGGGGTTGTTGTAGGTGCAGGCCTCCCTCTGCACTGTAGGGAATCGATGATTCCATGATTCATTCCTACAACATCCCAGCTTTGTCCCAAATCTCTGCAGATATTTAAATTAGTTGGAAGAGCCCTGGGTGTTATCAGAGTCAGTTGTTCAGTTCTATCCTTCTCCCATGTCTGGCCCCGCCGCTCCCCACCGCTATTACCTTGTTGAGCTTACTCATGCCTTCACCACTAATCACACATTTCCTGCGCAGCCTCATCTCACACCATCCTCGCTCCTTCTCTTCCTGGCAGGAGTGCCTGGTCCAGTCTGTTCGAGCGACAAGAGGAGACTCCCACATCACTGCTTTGGAGACCAGAACTTTTCAAATTTTGAGGCACAAATAGAAATGCGGAGAAATGGAGGCCCAGAGAGACGTCCTTACAGGATGCAGGACAAATGTTAAAAATGAGGGACAATCCTCTAAAATACGAGACAGTGGTCACCTTGGCCATTATCCAAGAAAGAACTGGCTAATTTTGCCTGTTCTTGTCAACTATAATTTTTCTCACTGACCAAAGAGTGAACAAGGCAAAGAATTCTGAGCAAAAACAGAAAATGCTGGAAAATGTCAGCAGGTCTGACAACAGATGTGGAAAGAGAACACAAAGATAACAGGCTCGATTTTACCATTGCGTCGCTCCCGTTTTCGGGCGCGGAAACTTGGTAAATTCAGGTGTGAGGTGATTAGCATGATCTGTGCCTGTGCCCACACAGATGCCCAGTTTACCAAGGCCCAAAAATGGCCGCGATCCAAACCGCGCCTGAAACGGGCGCACCGGCGATTTAAATGCATTTGAATGCATTTAAATTGAATTAATGGGCTGCCCGCCCAACTTTACCAGCACTTCCCCCTTTACCATCGCGTTCGCGCATCCAGATTCGGCGTGAAACATACATGCTCGACAAAGGTCTGCTTTGGACGCTCCAGCTTCTGAAGAGGTAAGTTCAGAGCTTCCAGCGGCTCTCTAACTCAGATCGGTGATGGGGGGGCGGGGGTGAGGAGGGAGGTGGGTCAGATCATTCTCTGGTGGGGGACGGGAGGTGGGGGGAGGAGGGAGGTGGGTCAGATCATTCTCTGGTGGGGGGGGGAGGAGGGAGGCCCGATCATTCTCTGGTGGGGGGGGGGAGAGGAAGGATGGAGGCCCGATCATTCTCTGGTGGGGGTGGGAGGGGGGGGGGGGGGTGGGGGAGGAAGGAGGGAGGCCCAATCATGGCACCCAGGTTGATAGGGTTGTTAAGAAGGCATACGGTGTGTTAGCTTTTATTGGTAGAGGGATTGAGTTTCGGAGCCATGGGGTCATGCTGCAACTGTACAAAACTCTGGTGCGGCCGCATTTGGAGTATTGCGTACAGTTCTGGTCGCCGTATTATAGGAAAGATGTGGAAGCGTTGGAAAGGGTGCAGAGGAGATTTACCAGGATGTTGCCTGGTATGGTGGGAAAATCGTATGAGGAAAGGCTGAGGGGCTTGAGGTTGTTTTCGTTAGAGAGAAGAAGGTTAAGAGGTGACTTAATAGAGGCATACATGATGATCAGAGGATTAGATAGGGTGGATAGTGAGAGCCTTTTTCCTCAGATGGTGTTGGCTAGCACGAGGGGACATAGCTTTAAATTGAGAGGTGAGAGATATAGGACGGATGTTAGAGGTAGGTTCTTTACTCAGAGAGTAGTAAGGGCGTGGAATGCCCTGCCTGCAGCAGTAGTGGACTCGTCAACATTAAGAGCATTCAAATGGTTATTGGATAAACAAATGGATGATATTGGAAAAGTGTAGATTAGAGGGGCTTTAGATTGGTTCCACTGGTCGGCGCAACATCGAGGGCCGAAGGGCCTGTACTGTGCTGTAGTGTTCTATTCTCTGGTGGGGGGTGGGGGCAGAGGGGACGGAGGAGGGGGGGCCCGATCATTCTCTGGTTGGGGGAGCGGGGGAAGACCTGATCATTCTCTGCTGAGTGGGGGGGGGGGGGGGGGAGGGGAGGAGGGAGGCCTGATCATTCTCTGGTGGGGGGGAAGGAATGGAGGAGGGGGGCCCGATCATTCTCTGGTTGGGGGGGCGGGGGCGGGGGTGGCGAGGAGGAGGGAGGCCCGATAATTCTCTGGTGAGGAGGTTGGGGGAGAGGAACGGAGGAGGGGGGCCCGATCATTCCCTGGTTGGTGGAACGGGGGAAGGCCTGATCATTCACTGGGGGGGCGGGGGGGGGCGAGGAACGGAGGTGGGGGGCCTGATCATTCTCTGGTGAGTTGGCGGGGGGGGGGGAGGAGGGAGGCCCAATCATTCTCTGGTGGGGGGGTAGGGGGGGGAGGAACAGAGGAGGGGGGCCCGATCATTCCCTGGCTGGTGGAACGGGGAAGGCCTGATCATTCTCTGGTGAGGGGTGGGGGAGGGAAGCCCGATCATTCTCTAGTGCGGCGGGGGGGGGGAGAGGGAGACCAGATCGTGCTCTGGTGGGGGAGGGGGCGGGGAAGAGGGAGGCGGGTCAGATGTATCTCTGGGGGGGGCGGGGGGGGGGGGGGGGGGAGGTGGAGGGAGGCCCGGTCGCTCTCTTGTGGGGGGGAGGGAGGCCGGATGGATCTCTGGTGGAGGGGGGCGGGGGGCAGGGGCAAGGGGGACTGCTGCCACTCTGCGGGTGATTGGTGGGAGGGAAGGGGGGCAGAGGGACGTGATCGGTTGGCAGGGGTGGTGGATAAGGGGGACAGTTATGTTGTGGGGGTGGAGTGATATCAGTGGGGGCCTTCGCTCCCGCTTTTCGCTCCTGGGCCGCTTTATCCACTTTTTGCAGCCCGGAAGTGATGTGACAGGGGAGCGTTTTCAAATTTTTTTCACTGCGCATGCGCAATTGAAGGCTCCGATCGAAGCAGCAGCGTTTCGGGTGCAATAAGTCCTGCCACAGCGAGATTCAGTCCTGTGATTTTTTTTTCAGGCTTAGTGCGTATGGGGGTGCCTGAGAGCAGGTTTCCAAGTCGGATCTGAATTGCGCCCAGATTCAGCATTTAGAATCAAAATGGGAAAATCGGGCCCAACGTTTCAAGTCTGGATGATTTTTCATCAGAGTCATCGAGACTTGAAAACATTCGCTCTGTTCTCTCGCTCCACAGATGCTGTCAGACCTGCTGAAAACGTCCAGCATTTTCTGTTTTTGTTTCCGATTCCAGCATCCGCAGTAATTTGCTTTCATCTTAGAGAATCTTAAGCATTGGCTGTAGGTCCTGGCAAGAGCCAGTCCACAGACTCTGATGAAGAATCATTCAGAAAGCTCGGTTACTCAGATTGATAGCCTACATTTCAAACTTCATGACTGACTGGAATATGACTGCACAATATTCACTAAAACTGTCTGTAAACAGCAGACACTGCCACTAATTGAATGCTTCAGTGATCCAAATTTGCCAATAAAAATGTTTATTGACATTTAATTTGGACTAGGCGACGGTTTCCTGGGAAGGAAGCGTCTAGTTATTTTTGGGGAATTTCGTTCTTCCATTTGACCATTAGGTCTCGACCTTGCGAGCGAACCATTTGGAAAAGAGCCACATAATGGTATAATTGTGTAGAATATACAGCACAGTAACAGTCCATTTGGCTTAGCTTGTCTGAGCTAGTGTTTACATTCTGCACAATTCTCTCATTCCATCCACCTCAGATCAGCATTGTTTTTTTCTACTCCTGTCCTCTCACCTACTGTTGTTTCATTTTGAAAATATCTGAGCTTTCTGCTTCAACCCCGAATATAAAAGCAAAATATTGCAGATGCTGGAAATTTGAAATATAAACAGAAAGTGCTGGAGATCAGCATCTGTGGAGAGAAGCAGATCGTCACAACCTGAAACATTCATTCTGGTTCTTTCTGCAGATGCTGTCTGACCCACTGCGTATTTCCAGCATTGTCAATTTTTATTGGCTCAACCCCCCCCCCCCCCTGTGGTGGCAAGTTCCACATTCTAACCATTGAGCAAAAAGATTGTTCCTCATTTCCCTACTGGATGCATAACTATCTTGTATTTATTACCCCGAGTGTTTGATTCTTTCACAAGCGGAAGCATTCTCAGCAAATCTACCCTGCTCAATCCATTCATAATGCAAGACCTTTAGCAGGGTCCCAACTTTTATAACCCGAATCTGTGCAATTTTTCAGATAACTGTAATCTTTGAATTTACCATCCTTTGTAAATTGTTTTCACACTTTTGCCAGT
Source organism: Mustelus asterias (assembly GCF_964213995.1). NCBI lineage: Eukaryota > Metazoa > Chordata > Chondrichthyes > Carcharhiniformes > Triakidae > Mustelus > Mustelus asterias. The sequence continues at coordinate 40,145,827 of NC_135816.1, forward strand.
GCTTGTGTTCAAATGCAGCAATCTTCCCACCACACATTGAGATCCATAACTCTTTGTGGACCAAGACTCAATTTAGAACTCTTGATCATGGTTCAGTCCAATTACTTACTTTCCATCCCTAATTGCCCTTGAGAAGTTGGTGGTGTGTGCCTTCTTGAACCGCTGTAGTCCATGTGTGCAGTTATACCCAAAGATTTGATCCAGCGACAATGAAGGAACAGGGATATATTTCTGAGTCAGGTGGTGGTGTTTCTATGCGTCTGTTGCTCTTGTCCTTCTAGGTAATAGAATGGTACTGAAAACTATGCAATCGTCAGTGAATATCCACACTCCTGATCTTATGATGGAGGGTAGATCATTGATGAAGCAGTTGAAGTTGGTTGGGTCTCAGACATTACTCTGAGGAACTCTGCAGTGATGTCCCAGGACTGAGGTGATTGACCTTCAACAACCACAACTATCTTCCTTTGTGCTAGACATGATTCCAACCAGTGGAGGAGCCCATTTTGCCAGGGCTCCTTGATTCAATATTCACTCAAATGCTGCTTTGATGTCAAGGGCAGTCACTCGCACCTCACCTCTTGAGTTCAACTCTATTATCCATGTTTGGACTTAGGCTCTACTGAGATCAGCAGCCATATGGCCCTAACAGAACCCAAACTGAGCATCAATGAGCAGGTTGTTGCTAAGCAAGTGCTGCTTGATGGCACTATTGATGATCCTCTCCCATCACGTGACAGATGATCGAGGGTAGACTGATGGAGCGATAATTGGCTGGTTTGGATTTGTTCTGCTTTTGTGGACAGTACATACCTGGGCAATTTTTCACATTGCTGGAAAGATACCAGTGTTGAATCTGTACAAGAACAACATGTCTTCAGGGCCGAATATTGTCAGGGCCCATAGTCTTTGCAGTATCCAGTGCTATTTCTTGATACCATGTGGAGTAAATCGAATTGAAGGCTGGCGTACGTGATGCTGGGGACCTCAGGAGGAGGTCGAGATGAATCATCCACTCGACACTTCTGTTGTTTAATTGTCCACCACCAAATGTGCCATCAAACTTAGTGTGGTTGGATTTAAGCTATTCCAATCTGATCTAATCTATCAGATCTGTTCCCGATATTAATCATTCAGGATCTTTTTTTGTAACAACTTCATAATTATCACAGAAATTGGCAGTTTATTCAAGTGAGCCAAAAAACCCTATGTAAAAGTTCGAATAAGTTTCATTAAAAAAATTACTCTTGCAAAATAATTCACACTTGCTTTTAAATGTACACTTCCAGTTTATTATATGTGGTTCTGTTTTGTTACTCCAGGCAGTCACGCCTGTAACATTTGCAAAAGATTTTAAAATGTAAGGTTTATAGATTCAAACTGATCTTTCAGGTCTCTAAAATTCTTCTGGCTCTGCAGCACCCACCTGAATCAGCATATTTGCTGCTTTTTATCACTGGAGATCCATTTGCTCAATTTCCTATCCCTACCGTGCCTAATGTTATCATGTTCACACTTCTGACAACTGCCAGATTTTGCCTTCACCTCATCTTGACCCAGGTTCACATTCCCAATGCTCAGTCTGAGCCTCCATCCCATGGCTTGTATCCAGCTTCTGCACTGATTTCTCAGCACCAGGTTAGGGAGCTGTACCTGTCTTTAAAAAGCACTTATTGGCTGCGATCTAGTGGCCGTGCTAGCTGCAGGCACGATTCCCATAATGGCCACCAAATCTTGTCAGAGGCCCAAAACAGGATTTGCACCAGTGAGATTTTAGTTTGTAATTTTCTACCTCTCCAATGACCTAATCATGTTCTCAGCGAGGAAGAGTGCAAGCCTGATTAGCATATTTTATAATGAATTTGCATGTAATTATAGGACTAAATGCATAATGTCACACTAGCATGAAACATTACTGGTTTTCAAAAACAGTAACAGTGGTTAGCACTGCTACCTCACAGCACCAGGGACCCAAGTTCAATTCCAGCCCTGGGTGACTGCGTGGAGTTTGCACATTCTCCCAGTGTTTGCGTGGGTTTCCTCCGGGTACTCCAGTTTCCTCCCAGAGTCCAAAGATGTGCAGGTTAGGTATAATGGCCATGGTAAATTGCTCCTTAGTGTCCCAAAAGTTAGATGGATTAGCCATGGTAAATGTGTGGGGTTAGGGGATAGGGTGGGGGAAGAGGACCTGGGAAAGATATCTTGTCAGCAAGTTGGGGCAGATTTGATGGGCCAAATAGCTAGGGACTCTATGAAATGTTTTGTGAGTAAGCAGGGCTTCTAGTACTTACGTTGAGTACAGTATCCCTATCAGAGAAGTGGACTTCTAGGATTTGGCTATTTTGTTCCCTGTCAAGAGCCAACCAATCTTTAAGTTTGGTTCATATTCTAAAATGGAAATTGACAATCAGTAATTTTGAATGCTGGGTCAGGAACAGAAGATACAGCTTAATAAAGTCTGCTTATTTCATAGTGTTCTATTAATATCAGACTAGATTTAGCATTGAGTTAGAGGCACAACAACAGAGGGTGAGGGAAAGGGCCTGCCCCTGACATCAAGGATGTATTTGACCAAGTGTGGCATCAAGGGGCCCTCATCAAACTGGAGTTAATGGAAATCGGGTGGAAAACCCTCCCCTGGTCGGAGTCATACCTAGCCCAAAGGAAGATGGTTGTGGTTGTTGAATATCACTGCAGTTCATCATAGCAGTGTCCTCGGCCCAACCATCTTCAGATGCTTCATCAATGATCTTCCTGCCATCAAAAAGTCAGAAGTGGGGATGTTCACTGATGATTGCATAATATTCAGCAACATTCACGACTCCTCAGACACAGATGAAGTCCATGTCCAAATGCAGTAAGACTCGGACGATATCCAGGACTGACAAGTGGCAGGTAATATTTGCACCACGCTGGTGCCAGGCAATGATCATCTCCAATGACATTCATCAGCAGTACCATCACTGAATCCCCCCACTATCAAAATCCTGGGGATTACCATTTACCAGTAACTGAATCAGCCCTGTAAATACTATGGTCACAAGAGCAGTTCAGAGGCTCAGAATTCTAAGGTGAGTAACTCACCTCCTGTCCACTATCTTCAAGCACAAGTCAGGAGTGTAATGGAATACTCTCTATTTGCCTGTATGAGTGCTGCTCAACAACACTCAAGAAGCTTGGCATTATTGATTGGCACCTCATCTGCAAACATTCACTCCCTCCACCAGTGGAGTGTGTACCATCTACAAGATGCACTCCAGAAACTCACCAAGGCTCCTTAGACAGCTCCTTCCAAACCCACAACAACTACTGTCTAGAAGGAGAAAGGAAGCAGATACCTGGAATATGACTTCTTGGAAGTTTGCTCCTTCAAGCCATTCTCTGTCCTGACTTTGAAATATATTGCTGTTCCTTAGCTATCGCTAGGTCAAAATCCTGGAACTCTCCCATATAGCACAACGGGTGTACCCACAGGACTGCAATGGTTCAAGAAGGCAACTCACCGTCACATTCTCAAGGACAATTAGGGATGGGCAATAAACACTGGCTGCTCACAACTCACGAACGAAAAGTAAACTGTAGAAACTTTTAGTCATCTTGTAACTATGCTTCATTATGGGATCAATAATTGGAACAGGAATTAAATCATAGGTGACACTTGAGTAAAAACAAAGTACAAGGGATGTCAGTTTTTAGGAAGCCAGTCAAGCTATGCAAGTGCAAGCTATGGCAGTCCTAACAGTCAGCAACTAAGCACTGGATATGGAGTTAATGAAAGTCAAGCAAGCTTGAGTGCATATGGTAAATGATCTATGAAATAACTGCTTTGCATAAAGCACTATTTGGGCAGCATTTTCCACAAATTGCAAAAAGAAAAACCCACGGTTCATTTTCAAATAATTTTACAGGCAGCCAAGGTGGAATTAATGGAAATTGCAATGGAACGGGAGGTCGAGAATCCATGGAAATGAACAGCATGGCTGGAATGTCAAGCATGAGCCAGTTACCAGCTTTAACTTGGTTATGTTTGCGTATCCTTTAAGAATGGGCAACTTGTTTACGTTAGTGTACACTGGTCACTTGCCTGCCAAAGTCCTGCCTCACCAGCCTTAACCCTTTCAGGGTGTGCTGCTTCTACAGCACCATCCCATACACATTCCCTTTGTGCAAGCACTGATTTTTTAAAAAGGCCTAAACAGAGATTGATGGTTGCCAATTGCTTTCATAATTACTCCAAACACAGAAGAATTTACCTCCACATGAACTGTGGTCTTTTAATAAATGCAAAGAAAAATGTAGATTTTCTTTTTAAATAACTGCATTACTTCACAGGGCTAAGGCTAGGTGATGAGTGAAGAGACCATACCTCATTTTCCCCTTGAAAGCTACAAGCTGCAGTGACCATGCTGAATTTGCATTTGTGATTTTGAATCTTGGATATCTAAGCAATAGTATTTTATGTTCTCTGCTTAGGTGATTGAAGATATAAATTTTAATTTATTTGCAGAACACAATTTGCAGTAACCTGTAATGTTGAAAAGTGTAATTCCTAATAGAAAGTCTTGTGAACATTTTGTGAAGTGGCAGACAAAGCTTAGATTAGTGAAAATATCAGTCCCGGCAGAATGAATTGAATCTGTTTTATATTGAAGTGCATCAGACATTAGAAATATACAAAATAGTACATGGAGAAAAGATTTAACACATTCAGGGAAAAACACAAGTGAAACAAGTATAAAGAAGAATCTCAACTAAAAGCATACAATTGTGTTTTTCACATGCATACATTTCTCCCCTCCTGTGGCAGAACAGTACATCCTTATGCCTTGTTCTGGCAAAGCTGTGGTACGACTGTCCATTTCGATGTTCACAAAGTGCAAGTGACAGTTGCACAACATTTTATTTCCAGCAGTATAATGGGCCACATAATTAAATTCATGTCTATATTCTATACAGCATCAATACAGGTATTGCAATTTAATGCTTTTCAACAAAAGGCACGTGGAGCCATAAAAATAGCTTTGAAGTACAAATACAATATTATGGCACTGCAAACCTGAAAAATAATTTTTTCCACCTTCAGCCACCATTCATAATCAATGGTATTGACCATAACTGAGTGAGGAGGATACATTGGTTAGTATTAGTCATGTAAGAGAGCTGATATAATCAGGCCTGGAACCAATTTAAAACATTTTTGGGAGGGGGAGATTAAATAAAGGAGAAAACAGGCCAGGAATGCAGTTAATATTTGGAAATGAAGGTTAATGGCAATCTGTGTTACTATTCTTGACATATTTTGTAATAAAGGTACTGTATGACCTTACATGTAGAGCAAAATATCAAAACTTTTGATTACATTTCTAGTATTTGACTTGTGTCAATTTGGTCAATCACTTAATGCAAGCCCTTTCATTTGGACAGTTACATGAAAATATTCAGCTTTGAGTTTCAGAAAAGATATTGGCATATAGAACTTAATTTCTTTAGCAGCTTTACTGATGCAGTAGAGCTAAACCAGCTGGCACTAATCCTGCTGAATTCATCACCTCAGGAAGCATTTGAAGAACATCTCTGTAGTAGTAGCGTATGGCAAGTATCACAGACCCGCACAGGTTTAGGATAAGAAGGTAGTGCTAACTCATTACTGGAACAGTTGTTGCAGAAGATGTCACCACAGTTTCTACAGTGATGCTGGCAGTAAGGAAAGGCAGGATTAAAAAAAAAGGGTTAGAGTAAGATTCATTTTATGTCAACATGTTTAAACAGTTTCTCTTTCCTCTTCTTCTCAGCAGCTCATACTGAGATACCTCCGCACTTTTCTTACCATAATTGCATTCCAGGAACTTAAAAGTTGTGGAAGAATATTTTATTACAGACAGATTGGTCCTCACCCATCATTCAGGCATGTATATTGTATCCAGTGATTAGAACAGTCTTTTTATTTTTTTTATTGGTACCTTTCAGCACTTTAATCAAAAAAGCACTTAGTTTTTTTGGGGAGAATCACCCCTCAAGGAGTCTAGGACTAGAAGGAGGGTCAAAAAATTAGAGCCATAGCTTTGAAATTTGGAAACACGTCTACGTGCAAAAAAGTGGTAGAAGTTTGGAACTCTTCTGCAAATGTCATGGATGCCAGAACAATTGTTACTTAAATCTGAGACTGATAGATTTTTGGTTAACTGAAGACATAAAGGGGTATGACACAAAGGCAAATATTATGGGAGTTAGGTCACAGATTAACCACAATCGTACTGAACAATGGAACAGGCTTGTCCCTATATTCCCATCCACAGACAGAGATATCAGCACGTCAGTGAACAATATTGCTCTATAGGTGCATCCAATTTTCAACTGACTTTTCAAAGCAGAGGGCTCTTCAATGATGATTCTGGAACCATCTAACTTGAGCAAATATTTTATATGAAAAATAAAATTTTCTCTAGTTTTAGTTACTATGAGAATATCTATATTTGACAAGTATTGCAAATTAACATACATTACTTGATTTCTGGAGACATGGGATCAGAGAAGCAATGAAAGTCATCCTGTGATAGCCCCAGGCATCTTTTGGAGATCAATGTTCAATATAATTGGAAGAGATCCAGAATTTGCTTGCTTACCAATTGCTCAGCAAGCAGTACATTATAGACACATCAAGGCTTTAGCTAGAATTCTTTGAACATCAGTTCTCCATCTAGCAAGGTATTGACTGCCAGATGTCATTGCCGCATAGAATTGCTCAAAATTAAAACAACAGTCACTGGATTGTCTTGATATTTTCCAGGATTTTAGATTAATTATCAAACAGCGAGTCTTGCTGTTGGTATCTCCCTCAAAGGAGGCCAATTTAAAACATGCATGAGCAACACTGACCTGTCTCTGAACAGCAGAACAAACACTTTTCACCAGCTGTCCAGCAAAACAGGACGTGATCAGGAGCACATTTTTAATATAAGTTTAGTGTAGCCTGGGAAAATTAGATGGAGAAAAGCTCTTATTTTTCCTGCTCACCCCACCAAATAGAATTGCAGGTGTGGAAGGAGTCATTTTAGAGACTGGAAGAGACTAGATAGAAAAGAAATGCATTTACATGGAACAGTATTAGGCAGACAAGTGTTTCCCAATCTGAATAAATAATAATGGGGCTGATTAAGAGAGAAAACAAAGATGAAGGGCACAATGAAAGAGAAAAAGGAAAGGCAAGATGGATCTGCCAATTGTGCAGTGAAGAGGACAGAGGAATAATATTCTTAATGCAGTGGTTCAAGAAGATAGCTCAGCATCACTTTCTCAACGTCAATTAGAGATAGACAATAAATACTGGCCTAGCCAGCGATGCCCATCCTGTAAACAAATAAAAAAGTACAAGAGTGAAGGACAACAATAAGGATTTAAAGCTAAAGTATGTGATTTAAGCTCTAAAGAAATGCAGTTCTTAACATTGGCAATATTACATTTTGAAGCCACTTTGATCCTGGAGAACAATAATAATTAGTTAAATTGGGTGAAAAAGTCATTAACTATTTGAGCAATACCTTTCTTCTTGAGATTGAAAATTCTTTCTCACATTGTTTGCAGGACGTTGCTTCATCATCCTTCAGCCAGGCATTTCCCTATCAATAAAAGCAGTTTTACACCAGAGCTCAGCAAGAAATTAAGACATCATCAATTTGTTCAGCATTACATTACCTATATTTAATTTGGTATTATAATTCAGTTGTTCAAATTAAGTTACATAAAAAGGTACAAGATCATTTCAACTAAAAAGTTACCTCCACAAATGAGACAAGTTAAATTGTTTGTGGCCCAAAAGCAACCTTGAAATACAGAGGCTACATGAAAAAAAGCACGAAAGAAAACATATACTGAGCCAAATATTCATCACGATGCTTCGAGCTCTAATGAACTGCGCAAGGTTTCAAGGCGTTGTCGAATAAATACCTTTAATGCTTTATTGACCTCTTTAAAGTCCTCCATTTTCAATTTAGATCTGAGGAAAAAAAGTTAAACATCACCATTCTTGCTGATTTAGCTAGCTTAACGGGATTTGACGCAGCTACTTCAATTACTTATAGAAAAGCATTAACAAATCCAGATCTATACCAAAGTATCAACTTTCCTTAAAAATATTTTATTTTTTTGTGGATATTTGGAGGTCTACATTTTGAAATTGTTAAACTCCTAAACTTGTTAATTTATCACATTAGCCACAAACCTACATCTGGATCCATTTAGTTGAGTATTACTCTCAATATTCTATGTCACCTTGGTTTTTAAAGGACAAAAATGAACCTGAAGTTGAAGCCAAGCATCTAAACATGCAAAAACAGTGACTTACTGACTAAGATGGAGCCCCATTTCTTGTAGTGCCTGTTCTTGTTCTTCGCAGATCTTTTGTAGTTGCTTTTTCTCATCCCTCAACTTCTGCATTTCCTGTAACACAAAGAAGTAAATCATTTAGGAAAGATTACTGCAAATGGTATAATACTCTGTTGTTATTAAGTGGCTCAGTAGCAGCTTTGTGATGCTGTTCTAATATGTGGAACACAAATTAGAATTCAAACAAAAAAAATTGTACACATCACCTACTGATTCTATTTCCTTCTCTTTGTATTACATGTCAATTTGTCCAGTTAAAAACTGGAAACCTACCAAAAAAGGTCAATTTTATCGATCGCATTTTTTTCCATTCATATGGGCCAACTGGGGAGGCAGTGGCATAGTGGTATTGTCACTGGACAATGCCCTGGGAACTCGGGTTCAAATCCCACTTACAGATGGTGAAATTTGAATTCAATAAGAAAAAAACTGGAATTAAAAGTCTAATGATGATCATGAAACCATTGTTGCTTGTCATAAAAACCCATCTGGTTCACTGTCCTTTAGGGAAGGAAATCTGCCATCCTCACCTTGTCTGGTCTACATGTGACTCCAGACCCACAGCAATGTGGTTGATTCTTAGGGATTGGCAATAAACGTTGGCCCAGCCAATGATGTCTGCATCCCATGACAAAAATAACACAGTTTTGCACCTTCTATTCTGTGCATTTTTCAGCTGTTAATCTATGACATCACATGTGGCAGTAAAATGCCCATACACATCACAGTGGATTCTATTAAACCATCTTCAGCAAAAGATATTTTACATTCAAAATATCAAGAAGCAGTCCTTTGACAGAACATGCACCTATATACATGAACTGTCAGGTACCAAATATCTTTTATAGGCCATAACAGGAAAGCATCACAAATGTCAAAATGTACCAAACACAAGTGATGGGAGATTGATGATCACTTTCAGAAACCATGACAGAGCTGCATTGCTCCTTTATAAGGAAACCAGTGCTTTAGGAAGCCTTTAGATTCTTTGCATTTTAATGCCTATGCAAAGAGGAAACCTTGGGCTACTCTTACTGAGAGCACTGAAAATCATCTTATGCCCTTGATAAGATGTTTGCACACCACACTGGCTCAGATTTGAGTTAAATTTGCTCTGGAAGAAATGTTCTTGAAACAAAGTCATACTTTTACTGCATGGTTTGGTATACAATTTGTTTTGAGGACGGAAAAGAAAGGCATACCAAGCTTTTCATCTTGCACCTATCAGGTCTTAAATAAACAATGCTCCCTGGTGCATTTTCCATGTCAACACCTCAACCAGAGCTTACTACCCAACCAATCAGCACCCTCTTCTCATGCAATATAAATTGGTGCAGCCATTGAAATTCGGCATTCTTGCATCTGTCCTGACAAGTGCCAGCCAAAAAGCTTTGACAAAATGTCTCTCCTTTCAGCAATACTCAAGTTCTATATAAGACCATAAGACCATAAGACATAGGAGCGGAAGTAAGGCCATTCGGCCCATCGAGTCCACTCCACCATTCAATCATGGTTGATTTCAACTCCATTTACCCGCTCTCTCCCCATAGCCCTTAATTCCTCGAGAAATCAAGAATTTATCAATTTCTGTCTTGAAGATGCTCAACGTCTCGGCCTCCACAGCCCTCTGTGGCAATGAATTCCACAGACCTACCACCCTCTGGCTGAAGAAATTTCTCCTCATCTCTGTTCTAAAGTGACTCCCTTTTATTCTAAGGCTGTGCCCCCGCGTCCTAGTCTCCCCTGCTAATGGAAACAACTTCCCTATGTCCATCCTATCTAAGCCGTTCATTATCTTGTAAGTTTCTATTAGATCTCCCCTCAACCTCCTAAACTCCAATGAATATAATCCCACGATCCTCAGACGTTCATCGTATGTCAGGCCTACCATTCCTGGGATCATCCGTGTGAATCTCCGCTGGACCCGCTCCAGTGCCAGTATGTCCTTCCTGAGGTGTGGGGCCCAAAATTGCTCACAGTACTCCAAATGGGGCCTAACCAGTGCTTTATAAAGCCTCAGAAGTACATCCCTGCTTTTGTATTCCAAGCCTCTTGAGATAAATGACAACATTACATTTGCTTTCTTAATTACGGACTCAACCTGCAAGTTTACCTTTAGAGAATCCTGGACTAGGACTCCCAAGTCCCTTTGCACTTTAGCATTATGAATTTTGTCACCGTTTAGAAAATAGTCCATGCCTCTATTCTTTTTTCCAAAGTGCAAGACCTCGCACTTGCCCACGTTGAATTTCATCAGCCACTTCTTGGACCACTCTCCTAAACTGTCTAAATCTTTCTGCAGCCTCCCCACCTCCTCAATACTACCTGCCCCTCCACCTATCTTTGTATCATCGGCAAACTTGGCCAGAATGCCCCCAGTCCCGTCATCTAGATCGTTAATATATAAAGAGAACAGCTGTGGCCCCAACACTGAACCCTGCGGGACACCACTTGTCACCGGTTGCCATTCTGAGAAAGAACCTTTTATCCCAACTCTCTGCCTTCTGTCTGACAGCCAATCGTCAATCCATGTTAGTACCTTGCCTCGAATACCATGGGCCCTTATTTTACTCAGCAGTCTCCCGTGAGGCACCTTGTCAAAGGCCTTTTGGAAGTCAAGATAGATAACATCCATTGGCTCTCCTTGGTCTAACCTATTTGTTATCTCTTCAAAGAACTCTAACAGGTTTGTCAGGCACGACCTCCCCTTACTAAATCCATGCTGACTTGTCCTAATCCGACCCTGCACTTCCAAGAATTTAGAAATCTCATCCTTAACGATGGATTCTAGAATTTTGCCAACAACTGAGGTTAGGCTAATTGGCCTATAATTTTCCATCTTTTTTCTTGTTCCCTTCTTGAACAGTGGGGTTACAACAGCGATTTTCCAATCCTCTGGGACTTTCCCTGACTCCAGTGACTTTTGAAAGATCATAACTAACGCCTCCACTATTTCTTCAGCTATCTCCTTTAGAACTCTAGGATGTAGCCCATCTGGGCCCGGAGATTTATCAATTTTCAGACCTTTTAGTTTCTCTAGCACTTTCTCCTTTGTGATGGCAACCATATTCAACTCTGCCCCCTGACTTTCCTGAATTGTTGGGATATTACTCATGTCTTCTACTGTGAAGACTGATGCAAAGTACTTATTAAGTTCCTCAGCTATTTCCTTGTCTCCCATCACTAGATTACCAGCGTCATTCTGGAGCGGCCCAATGTCTACTTTTGCCTCCCGTTTGTTTTAATGTATTTAAAGAAACTTTTACTATCATTCCTAATGTTACTGGCTAGCCTACCTTCATATTTGATCCTCTCCTTCCTTATTTCTCTCTTTGTTATCCTCTGTTTGTTTTTATAGCCTTCCCAATCTTCTGACTTCCCACTACTCTTTGCCACATTATAGGCTCTCTCTTTTGCCTTGATGCATTCCCAAACTATTTGTATATTTTTTCCTCCCCCTTCAATAGAAAGCTGTGGGAACAGTTGTGAGTAACGTGCCAGTAATAAATCTCCAAATGGGGGGGTGTCGAGGCCCTGGACCAGAATCCCAATTAATTCAGGAAGTCAGACTACACTGCAACAATTTTTCTATTTTGGCATAAATGAGAGGATAGGATACTTCAGTCCAGGAATAATTCTGCTGACAAATTAGGGATCGATCATAGTAAAAACAAAGTTTAATGAAGCAGCTCAACTCTTAACAGCTAAACAATGGTTAAAAACAAAAGGAAACACCTTCAATGTCTATTTATCACTGTCTCAATTCCAAATAAGCAACATTCCCCTACAATTGCTAACTGTACTTAAAAGTCCACTTTAAGTACAGTTAGCAACCATAAATATACTTGCTATATAAAGGGTGTAATCAGTCTTGAAGCTTTCAGAGAGAGATTGAGTTTTAGAGCAGCTTGCAAACCTCTGTCTTAAAACCACAGAACTGAAAGCTGTTTACTCTGCTCCTCCCATTAACCACATGATCCTGTCAATCAACCTAATCAAAATCCCCAGCGGAAAATTTCATCTTTCAGCAACAATCCATTAAGCTCTCTCCGAAATAAACATTACATGGCTAAAATGAGTAATTATCATGCTCCCCCAGCTTCTGAGCTGTATTCCTACCACACATACCAACCATAGTGGTTATACTATTTATCACAATACATAGAGACTCCAAGGCCAGATTTGAGGACTGAAATGCTAAAAAAATGTAATTTAATTTCATATAACTTGAACAATATTCAGTGACAGTATAGCCGGTGTAGAAGACCTGACACACAGTTAACATAGGACTGAGTACACAGTGACTCAGTGGGTCATGTGTTCCCTTACATCAGCCTAGTATTGGCACAAACCATCTTAAGAGAAAGTAAACTGTGGTACAAAGGAAATCCCATGGTCCAGCTATTAACTAGCAATAGAAGCAGGACACTCCAGGCCAAGGGAAACAATACCCCGACCGACCAGTAGAGCTACCATGCCAGTGCTGTAGACCAAAGCTCCCCCACAGACAAGACCAATACTCTGCATATTTAGCCCAACGCTTTCAATCCAACAGGATTGGACACTTCGGCGAACTGTACAAGACCAAAACAGCTAAACACAAGACCCAAAATGATTCAGGAGGTAGAGATGCACACCAGGAGGAGACACAACCATGTTTCATGGACGAGGTCAAAGATCCAGGATTATCGTTTTGGATTCCAACCATTTGGATAGTTAACGGCCATCTCACAAACTTCAAATCAAACGTAGATCCAGTGTTACAGTCCTGTCAGACAGAGAACCCAATAGCTGGTGCCACCCATGACACACCTACATACAGCAGGAGGCAAAAAGCTCCTGGTGAAAGGGATCCTGCTAGTCACACCAAGTACAAGGATAAAGGATACTAAACCACAAAATCTGTGTCAAACCTAACCTTCTACAAAAGATTGATGAGGTCAACCAACAAGGGCCTGGTTTCAGTATAAAAGTGAGTTCCCAAAGCTCTTCACAGGACTGGGTGACTGGAAAATGCAAACAAGATCACACAGAGGGAGGATGCTGAGCCAGTCCCAAAATTGAACAGGTCCCTCTGTGCTTTTGTCGACTTAACACAGTTCAATGAAACCATAGCCAGAGAAGTACATCCCATGACTTCAGTGGATGAAATCCTGACTAAACTCTGCAGCTGGATATCAACAGCAGCTTTTCACAATTTCCTCTTGACAAAAAGTCCAGGCTACCAACCACACATTACCCACTTTGTCAGAATCTGCTTTACCTACCTGCCATTTGGAATCATTTAGCCACCAGAAATATTTCAATGTATGATGTCAATCATTTTGCAGGGCCTACACGGATGACACATTGGTTCATGGTCCAATGGTGGAAATGACAAGGGAATCACAGCAGTTTCAGGAGTGCCTGCAGGAAGCAGGGCTTGCACTGAATTCGGTTCTGAGCCACATCATCAGCAATAAATGCAACACAGCAAACCCACAGAAAACTAAAGCTATTAGCGACTTCCCAACTCCATCCTCAGTTCCAGATCTTCAGTGATTTTTGGGGATGGTGAACCAGCTAGCAAAAATTTTACCAAATTTGGCCCAAATCTGAGGCATCTGCTGAAGACCAAGCATGGTGCTGGGACTCATATTGAGACCAAGTATTCATTCACATAAGGCGATGCTGCTCTTCACTGACATTCTAGCTCACTGTGCCCCATCCCTGCCCACCACCACAGCAGCGGATGCTTGGTACACAGGCTTTGGAGTGGTCTTATTCCAGGAACAACTGGATGCAAGTCATCAACCAGTGTACTACACTTCCAAAGAGCTCTCAGACACGGAGATGAGATACGGTATCACTGAAAGGGAAGCCCTTGCAGTCATGACGGGTGCGATAAGTTTTCAGACAATGTCATCAGTCTCAAGGTCACAATCAAAACAGACCATAAGCTACTAGTTTCATTACTGGATGTGAAGGAGCTAGCAAAGATGCCTCACAGAGGTACTGCCAATGCCTCATGAGGTGGGTATACATACATCAAAGGTAACAATGAAACAATGGCAGACATTTTCCAGAGCCACAGCAAGCCTTCCAACAAAACAGAATATCTAGTAGACACCTGCCAGTGACCACAAGTAAACTTCAATAGATTTACTAGGAACAAGTGCATGAGGAGTATTCCCACATCTGTCATTACTGCCAACAAGGATGGCCAGAGAGATCATGTAATGGTACCATGAAAGCTTAGAACGAATAGTACAGCGCAGGAACAGGCCCTTTGACCCAAATAAGACACCAAATTAAGCTAATCCCTTCTGCCTGCCCTTGGTCCATATCCCTCAATTGCTTGCATATTCATGTGCTTATCTAACACCAGATAACTCCTGGCTTGAACACTTTACTGCCTCTGTACATAGTGCTTGTAGTTAAACATATAGTTAACCTACTTAAGACTATGAAGACTTCCCGAATGGTATCCCACACTCTAGAACAGATGGTACAGCTGCCTTGAAATTATACTGGGCAGCTCCTTCTGTTCTAGTACAAGCCTAAAAAAAAAATTCTTGTTGACCTAACAATTACTGCTAATTGGCTTATAACTAACTTTCCAGGGATAAACTGCTTGGAACTAAGAATAACAGCAGCAGCTGTGAATGGCATAGGTTCTTGATTCCATCCGTGCAGTACAAGGACTCAAATACTGAATGAAACACATATTTAACAGAGAATGAAGAGCAAACAAGGGAATAAGAAAAAAAACAAGACTACATGCAAATGTTCAGGAAAAGACAGTGTGAGCAAAGCAAGCAAGAATGAGTAAAAAAAAGATCAAAAGTGCAAAGGTCAGAGGCAGTGGTCTGAGGCTAAGAAAATTTCAGAAATAATTCAGTGAAGAAGACTGGATAAGTCTAACGGTGATCAGAACGTACCAATTTTATTTTTGGCCACCCAATGTGACACTTGCAGACATCGAACAACGCGTGCAAGAGTTTCCAAATTAATGCACTGAGAAATTCACGAAAAGAAATTTGCATCTGTCTTATATTAAATACACCTTCTGCCTGTAGAGCTAATATTCCACTTGTCCTCATAGAGTTTAGATATAAAATGACACAGTCATCTAATTTTTGTTGTGTAGACCAAACAATAGTTAATATTTAAGCTGAGCACTGAGGGGAAAACAATTCACTCCATCCAGCTATTTTTTCCTTGGATTTTCCTGAACCATTTAACTACCGTCTGTGGGGACAGATGGGGTAGACATCTATCAAAACACAGCTTTTACAGATTGTCAACTACCTAGCTTCAAGTCTTAAAAGAGATTAAACTACTCAGTATTATGGCAATACTGGATTTCTTGTTCAAATTTCATTACTATCAAATTATTAAATTAGATACAGCACTTCCTAACCAATAGAAGACGAGGGAGCCCACAAGAGTATAATAATTATAGGCGGGACGTAAATTTCAATTTCCCGATGGCGGGTTGAGATGCGGAGATAAAATCAGTGGTGTACTGCGACATGTTGAGCTTCACACCATCTGTGGTGGGTTCATACTTGTAATACATTTGAATGCCATGAATACTCAGTGTAACTTCATTTAAAATTAAATCCTACCTTCAAGATAAAGTCAGCAGCGCAGCGTTGCACCCAATTCATGTTTAAAGGCAGTATGTACCAGTCAGCTTTGGGCAGTTGTGTGCATGGTTTTCCTTGACTAAGTCTATGACACAAGCGAGGGAAGCAGGAGAATGGCAGCTTGCATGAAGACTCGGGACTGGCAAGTACGAGTCAGTGGAAGAGGGAAGGGTTTGGTGTCCAGGCTGTGGTGGGGAAAGGGGTGGTGGGAATAGTTAGTCCAAGTAAGAAGGTGGAGGAGCCTAAAATGGCATTATCAATACTGTCCAAATCTGTGTATACCTCAGGGTGATGGCTGGAAAATCCCTGTAGGGCTTTGAGATCACCTACGCCACTTCTATTCCCCCTGTTGTGAGTTACCTTGGGCAATGTCCTTTCCAATACATAAAAGGGAAGGCCAGCTGAGCCTGCAAGTTTAGTCACGTCCCACTGACTGCAACTCGAGATGCTAATGTGGACATTCAATAAAGAGTGAACAAGAGAACATAATATATGCCCCCAACTCTCCAAGAATGAGGCATGCCCGTACATTTAGCTCTCTGGCCAAGCTAGTCTCAACAAATAAATATAATGCATACATGAATAAAGTGAAACCAATGTAATGCAAAATATTTACAAGTCAAATTTAAAGAAACACCCATACCACCACTGAGATCTCAAATCTTTGTTAGTGATAGGATCATCATCTCCAAGAGATGTCCTCTCCAGAGTACCTCCAGAGATTGGTCTTGGGACCCTTATTCTTCAGAACATACAAAGGCGACCTTTCCAAAAACTTCAAAGCCAGACTCCAACCATTCACAGGTGATTGCATGATCTATGCATCAGGGAGCACTCAAGATCATATCAATTCCAAGATGATCTTTTGGAATTGCAAAATTGGCAGGACATACGGGAGATGGAAATCAATGCCAAAAATTGATTTGTCACATCACTGACCAACAAAAAGGATCCATCAACAGATAGCTTTAAGTTCTGTAATCATATCACATAGATGCATAAAACCTGGGGTTCATCTGAATAAACTATCGTCAATGGGGTTTCCACATTCAACAGGTAACATTCAAAGCAAATAGGGTTCTTGGATTTTGCATCTTCAGTATTTCAACAAAAATATCAGAATTACAGCTTACTTGTTTGTCCAATCGGGAGTATGCAAATTGTTTCTTGGATTCTTATTTGGCAAGAGATATAAATAAAATTGAAGCAATCCAAAGGAGAGCTGCAAAATTCTGCATGAATCAGTATGGGAAATACACCAGTGTCACATCCTTGATCAAAGATGTGGAATGGGAATAACTACAGCAAAGGAGAGAGAAAAGTAAACTGATCAGGTTCACCAAAACATGGAATGAACTGGTGGGAATTGACAGAAATAAGTACCTAGTATCCTCCAGCAATGACATAATGAGGTACCCATCCATACAAACCAGAAAGACCATTTGCTTCCAAGACAGGATATCAACAATCTTTCTTTTCAGGAACAGTGCCATAATGGAACAAACTGCCAAAGAAAATACTCAGCCCCATCATTTGAAATCTTCAAGACCCATCTTTAGATTATCTCCATTTACAAGTTCTTCATTATCATGACTAGCATATCAATGAGTTATGTCTGGCTCAGCTAGTGCTAACCACTTTCCTTATTATGGGAGGAATATGGGTGTTAGTCAGTGATGTTGACACAATCAAATCAGGAGCAGAAGCCTGTTCTGGGTCTTTACCAGTGAAATTCATAAATTTATCTTGAAAGGACCGTCGAGATTATCCTCAACTTGCAAACATGCAAGCTGGAATTATGGAGCCAAACGTCTCTGGTTCCAAAAGCTGGAATTTCCCAGAATACTGACTTGTTCAATGCCATTTTAAAAAACAAGAAATTTATTTGCAAGGAAAAAAAATCACATTTACCTTCTCTAACCCTGACTTCTGCTGCAGTTGAGCTTTTAACTGAGATGTTACATCTCTCTCTTGTTGCAACTGTTGCTGAAGACTTTGCCTTTGTTCCTTCTCAGCCTTAAGTTCTGAATCCAAGATAGAACTATAATTTAAAAAAATAAAATTTACGACAATTAATTGCAATATTTTACTCAGTGTCAGTTTTAAAGTCAGATCATCAACAACCTGGCCTTGCTGCTCAACTGATTATTCCATAGCGAATATGATACCATGATTAGAGGCAAGAAACACTTTACAACATGTCATCAACAGCAAAATTGACATTCACATTGCTATTAGCACAAGGCACATCCTTTAAAGCATTTAAAAATCAAACAATATAATCCACTTTATACAAGGCCAAGCAGGTAAATGCACTGGTCTAAGATCCAACTCCCTTCTTGCATCTCATACCTACTCATCTGAAATATTCTGGAGATGATGTTGATTTGGGAAGCTAGGGTAGATGCAGGAAAATTTGAACCCAAGCCAAAATTGGTTTAATACTCAATGCTCAGGTGATAGTTGTAGACTTCAGGATCGTGAAAATTGGCCGAAGTATGGCAGGTGGAATTCAATACCTTAGTGTTCATGTGCACAAATCTTGAAAATAGCAGGGCAGGTTGATGAGGTGGTTAGAAAAGCACGCGGTTTACATGGGGTTATAAGCAGAGGCTTAGAATATAAAAATAAAGAAATCACGGTAAATCACTGGTTAGGACTCAGCTGGAATATTATGGATAATTCTGTCACCACATTTAAGGAAAGATGTAAAGGCTTTAGAATATGTACAGAAAAGGTTGATCAGATGTCATCAGAAATCAGGGGTTCAGTTGAGACAAAGATGGAAAAGTTAGAATTGTTCACTTTAGAACAGAGAAGGTTCCAGAGAGGTGACCTAACAGAATTTTCAAGTTGAGAGGTTTTGCTGGGGTAAATAGAGGAGACAATTGCCTCTAGCAGGTGGGTCAAATACCAGATGTTACAGATTTATAATTGTTGGCACATGATCTAGAAGGGAAATAAGGATAAGGAAATGATCAGGGCCTGGAACATTCTGTCTGAAAAAGGTGATGCAAGATGACGCCATAAAGAATATTAAAACAGGGAGTTGGACAAGTACTTGAGGAACTTAACAGGATTTTGGACAAAAAAAACAGGTGTAAAATTAAGTAACAATGCTCTTTCAAAGAGTCGGCACAGACTGGATGGACCAAATTGCCTTCTCCAGCGCTCTTTGAAAGTTTCTCCATAACTCTGAACATCCATCCAGTCAATAAAGGGGGGAAATTGATATGAAAAAAAGTAAAACCTTTAAAATTGTTGAGTGAGGGTGCAGGGGGGAAAAGAATGAATGCAAAGGAGAGAAAATGTAAAATCCAACACATGTATTAACCCTAGTTTTGAAATTTTCCATTAAATTTGCCTCATCTGCTTTTTGAGAGGTCCAAGTTAGGGGAAAGGGCTCCACATTTCCATTACTCTAATGTGAAGGTATGCTTATTGACTTCCCTCTTGAATGACCCAGCTTCAAATTTGTGAAGTTGCGCCACTTTGTTCTGAACTTCCCCACTGCAGGAAATAGTTCATCTCCATCTATGCCATCAAAACCTTTAATTATTTTGAATATCACTTAGGTCTTCTGTACTCAAGATAATACATGCCATGTCCATGCAACCTCTTCTCTGATATAATGCTTTTAGCCCAGGCATTACTCTGGTCACTCTGCTGCACCCGTGCCAAAGCCAATAAATACATCCTTTGAGATGCTATGCTCATAACTGAATGAATGATTAAAACTGAGAATAGTTATGTTACATTAATAACTACACTTTGTATATATTTAATACACCTGTCCAAATGGTTCAGAAAGCTTAACACTTCGTTAGATCCTCAAGATTTGGTAGATCTGAATGTCTAATGGACAATGTTCCTTTTTTTTGAGGGGAAGGGGAGCACTGGAGGCAAAGGAATAATCCCACTCCTGATTGCTATTTAGTCAAGAAAAGGTAATGATCAACTGCAATGCACTGAAGAAGAGTGGAAGCTGGTTTTTTTGGAGCATAAAACATCACAGTGGCTAGCTGGGCTGAAAGACCGGCTTCTATGCTGGAAATTCTAAGCAGGGGAAATGTAAAATTTATAATTACACTATCAAGGACCAAATCCATTAAGATAGATGAATGGTAAGTTTGTGATTGCTTTAAGATCAAATTTCCCAACTACAGTTATAAATGATTTCACTGATTCTTAATGAAAAATTACAAGTTAGGTATAGATAAAAATCCTTTAAACATGGCTTTATTTCCCCCTCCCCAACTGCTGCAGTTCACAATTTGAAGCATTTGATTGATTTGTATCCTACCCACTAGCTTACAAGGTTATAGAAAGTATAAATAGGTTTTACTTTTCAAAAAACCTTTACAGCAGTTCTTCTGTGGAGATCTGCAAACATCCATTTCTTCCAGCAAAATATGAATTCCATGCATTGGAAAAATGCTGAACTGAAGGACCACTGTCAGTGTTTGCTCCACAGGAAAGGGTTTTTATTTATTGGTCTAAATGCTGATTTGGGACATGATTTGGAAGGACTTTCAAGACTCTGGCATGAATCATGTAAAGTGAAGTTGTGTAAAACTTTAAAAGCATGATTAAACAATGGGGATGACGTAACAAAGGGTAGGTAGATACTTGCACAGTTTTACTTTTTTAGAATTTAACGTTCCCTTTAAGTAAATTCATGCACATTAGCAGTTCATAGCTGAAGTATTATTATCGCCAGCTAAAGGTCAAATTATTCCATCTGATTTTAAATAGACAAATAAATTAAGTGTTGTATGCGTTAATGCGTGAACCTCTTCTGGACCCTTTCCAAGGCCAGTACATCCTTCCTTAGATACAGGGCCCAAAACTGCTCACAAATGTCCAAATGGGGTCTGACCAGAGTTTTATGCAGCCCCAGAAGTACATCCTTGCTCTTGTATTCTAGCCCTCTCGACGTGAATGCAAACATTGCATTTGACTTCCTAACTGCCGATTGAACCTGCACATTAACCTTGAACAATGACTCCCAGGTCCTTTTGTGTTTCTGATTTCCTAAGCATTTTCCCATTTAGAAAATAGTCTATGCATCCATTCCTCCTTCCAAACTGCATAACCTCACACTTTTCCACATTGTATTCCATCTGCCACTTCTTTGCCCACTCTCCTAACCTGTCCAAGTCCTTCTGCAGCCCCCCTGCTTCCTCAATACTACCTGTCCCTCTACATATCTTTGTATCATCTGCAAATTTAGCAACAGTGCCTTCAGTTCCTTCTTCCAAATCATTAATGTATATTGTGAAAAGTTGTGGTCCCAGCACCTACCCCTGAGGGACACCACTAATCACCGGCTGCCATCCCTTGTGATCTGAACTGAATTCTGTGTCTTTGAGACATTACTTTGTAAGCATTTCTCCAATCTTTCAGTTAGCAAATTTCAAAAAAGAGAGGGAGAGAGAGGAGGATTATTGGAAATCATTAAAGAAGTTTAATTTTGGAAAGAACAATTTATGGGGGCTCAGAGGATAAGCGGAGTGACGGTCTAATCAACTTCTTCCCAATGGCCGTCAGAAAGCCCAAGGTGTTCATAGAACAGGTGCTTCCTTTCTGTCGCTTACCCAGGCATATCTAAACAAAAATGGTGGATCTTTGCAAGAAACCCAAACTGAGACCGATTTCCATTTGTCCTCAGGCATTATGAGCCAAGATCAAGAACAAATAACGCTGCCCCGCCCCACGACAGCAGTATATGCTTGTGGGTACAATTCTAAAAATCACTAAATTACTTCAATTTGAGAACAATGTACTTAAATGTAGCTCATTTCTAAATCCTATGAAAAATCCAAAAAATGTGCATGCTTCATTCGATGGCATAGAAATTCAGTTGAAAAGGCTTATGGATAGCAATTGTTGGATCTATATTTCAAAATACTTTTCATAGCAGAGGGATTAATTTTGAGAAACTGCCTCTGCATTGCAGTGTTTCTCTAAGGGGTGATCTATCGAAGCTAAATGTGCCTTATCACCTCTTGAATAACTTCTCACAGCACGGCAAATTCTTAATGTAATGAATATTAATAATTTCTCTCTGGGAGGTCAGCTGAGTTTCTCACCAGTGCTGCTAACAACCCCTATTCAGTACTCAATTTCCATTTATAACTTAAAGCACGATAACAGAAAAAGATCTTTTGAGCAAAACTAAAAAGTTAAACTCACCCAGCCAAAAACTAAAAAGCTAAAAACAGAATTTTCATATTATAAAACACAAAATTTAAATGCTTCTCCATGTTGAACACAATCATGCAGAACGCAAATCATTTCAAATAAAGTCACCAGGTTAGCTAGAACTAAATCACATTTCTAAATTTAGATCTATACAAAAATCTTTCAATCATAGTATTTTCCTATACACCTGCAAAAAATTCCATGTAAATAAATTGTGGACTTGACTGCACTAGCTGCATATCCTGAAGTTTAAAAAAAAAAGCTTCCAGATCAAAATTGCGGGGAGGAGGGTGCAGTGGAGAAAGTATTCAAGAGAAAAAAATCCTGGACCCATATTACTGTGTCTGGTATGGTCAGGACCTGTAAAAGGACACCATTGTTGGTCACTTAATCTCAATACCAATTAATCTATGATCGAGGATGGTTTTCAACATGGCTGCATAACAAGTGATCTTCTAGCATTGGCCATCTTGGACGCCGCCCTCAATATGATGAACTTAAATACTGCTAAAGTGTTCAACAGGATCCTGCACGGTGCACATGGAGTCCCATCAGAGCCATATTCATGACTCTCGGGGTCCATCTCAAAAGCATAGCATTAAAGTAAGAGTTGATGATTTAATTCAAAAAGTCTTGATAAACTGTTTGCCGTCTCTCCCATTTTGTGTGTCAATCACCTTAACTCATCAATTTGTTGATTCTATTTTACAATTAACTGTCTCAATTCAATGGGTGCCTCTGACCTTCGTGTCCCAGCATAAATCTCTGGCCAGTATATGCTTGTGGGCATGATTCTAAAAATCACTAAATTACTTCAATTTGAGAACAAAGTACTTAAGCGTAGCTCATTTCCAAATCCTATGAAAAATCCCAAAAATGTGCATGCACCATTCGATGGCATAGAAATTCAGTTGAAACAGCTTATGGATAGCAATTGCTGGATCCATATTTCAAAATACTTTTCATAGCAGAGGTATTAATTTTGAGAAACTGCCTCTGCATTGCAGTGTTTCCCCAAGGGGTGATCTATCGAAGCTAAATTACCCCATTAGTTGCCAGTATTGAGGGAAATTATTTGGTTACTAGTGCAATGTCTCTTTAAGAAGATATACCGCTGTTCTGATTTCTTACCGTTGTTTGTCCAGTTCACTGAGCTGATGCTGGAGATTCTCAATCTTGCTGACAAATTCCTGTTCAATCTTGCGATTTTTCTCTTCCACTAGATGTCGAGTTTGTTCAGACTGTTGCAATCTAAGATTATACAAAAAGCAGTGTCAATGGACGAAGAATTAAAATTGAGAGAGATCAGAAAGATTGAGTTGTACAGACATAAACTAGGAATATAGCAATAATGATTTAACAATGCAGCACTCAGATTTCATACTAATTACTCTGAACCCTTACCATTTACACTTTGAAAAGGCTCTTTCATTGTTTCTTTCGAGTACTTGAACTCTGACATCAACTGGCATCCACCAATACTGCTTTAGCTTGGCTAACATTAGTGCTCTCAACAGTCATCATGTTCCGTACTCCTTTAGTGGAACTATTCAATTGCATAATGTACAGCAATACATCCAGGATGAGGAATTCAATATGGAGAGTGGGGCAGAAGGGGAGTGGACAAAAGAAAATCAATCCATACTCAATGATTCGACACAGTGGTTTACCAACACACTGCTTGAAGTTCTTGATCTTGTATCAAGTCTACTAGACAGCTATTCCATTGAAATATCATTTTTTGATTTTCAACTAGGCTGTTAAAATTAAAATAGTGCACCACCCAATCTGGTCCTGAACCATAAAGAACAGAAAGTTCTCAGACTTGTCCCCAGAGCTGATTGTGTAACAAAAAAAGACACAATCATATTTTACCATGTTTTAATGCAGTTTAGGTAAGTGTGCCTCAAAAGATACTTTCCACTTTGTATCATTTTCTACCAAATATTTGATATTTCTTTGACTGTTGACAGAATTTCATTTCCAGACAGACATTCCACAAGATGCTACCCCTTGATTGGAAGTCAGGCAACTTATTACCAAATCTGCCAATAAGTCTTAACTAATTCATCTCCTTGCAAAGGAAAGCACAAATATTATTTAGTTATGCAAAGACAAATTTAACATGGAGAATCACAATAATAATTTTAGCTCTGAATATACAATGTAGTAGGTGAATGGAATTTATTTTAATTAGATTTTGTTACTGTACCTTTCCTCCATTTGTTTTGTGGCATCAATCATCTGATTAGTCTTTTGTTCCAAAGAGTTTATCATCTCAGTCTTTTGCTGTGTTGAGCCTTCGGAGTTCTAAATGACAATTCATCACAACAGAACAAATACTAGGATAGATCACATCTGCAACATTTTACATCTATAATCACACGAACTTTGTTCGGCATCTTTTAAATATGGAGTTACACCAGTTTCTAGTACTATGAGCAGTTTTTGTTATCCAATTATTGAATAGGTATTAAAGCCAAACATAACATGCAGCATGTAGGTTCACTAGGGATTAAAAAAAACAATTGTTAAAAGCAGAGATTTGGGATGCCAAAATTATTTCCATTCACATAAAATTCCAAGAGATATTAAAGATTTTTTTAAAAAGTGTTTCAATAGGAATAATGTATTTCAATAGGCCATTTCCACCGTTGGTGTCAATGAAGAGATGTCATTAATTCAAAATAGTTTGAGCGGCAGGATTGCAAAATACATAATATTTTTATGGTTATATACTACTGTTAAATCCCATCATTGTTCTGCTTGTAAATAAGATACACGTGGTAATATGATTAACTAGAAGAGATTACAGACAAATAAAGTTCCGTCCATTTTTAAATCAAAGTCTGTCCCGGGTATCAAGTCTCCAAGGCACAACAAAAACTGGCGACGAGGATTAGGGCAAGTACTTGCTAGCCACCCGGAAAGAAGGTATTAACAGAGGAAAAGTGAAAATAAAACTTTCACATGTGCTACGGTGACCAACGTGCTACGTGCACACGAGTAAATGAAAACCTGCAAGTACAGGAGAGAGTTGACATTGTTGACAGACCATCAGCCATTCACTACCAATCTTGCACCACACACAGGAATTCCATCACTTGCAGCAAGTAGAATGCAAAGATTGGCTTTGCTTTTGTCTGCACATACTTACACAATAAATGCCCAGTCAAATCTACATTGTAACATGAACGGACTTTCAAGATTGACGAACTGCCTGGTGGTGACAGAGTACTCGAAGGGGAATATCTTTTAATTTGAACAAGTAGACAACGCACCTGTCACTTCTAGGCAAGTGAGAAAATACACTCTGATCCTGTGCGCTCAAAAGTGATGGATCTGGTTTTATGAGGCAAGACTTCGGAACTAACAACTAACCTGAAACCCTGCTACTCCAAGACATCAAATACAGTTAGGATATCTTCTATGGAGGCTGAGTGATCATTCCACCACAATTGAGGTATTAGAGAAACTACATGAAGGCTGTTGTGGAGTTGTACGCATGAAGGAATTCTGGTGGTCTGGACTGGATGCGGAAGTTGAGCAAAAAGCGAGAAGATGTCCTTCTTGTGCAAAAGTAAGAAACCAGATGCCCTTAGCAATGCTGCAGCCATGAGAATGGCCTGAAGAGGCTCGGCAACATCAGCATGCAGATTTTGCAGGACCTTTCGAAGGATACATGCTCTTAGTAAAGTTTGATGCTTGCACCAAATGGCCAGAGGTTGCTATGATGACATCCTCATATGAGAAGACCACTGAAAAGCTGGGAGAAGTATTTAGTCACTTTGGATTTTCCAAACAGCTGGTAAGTGATAACAGACTTCAATTTGTCTCACAAGAATTAAGAACTTCCTCCAACACATTAAATCCACACTGTATCACCCTGCTACTAATGGACTAGTAGAAAGTTTCATCCAAACCCTGAAACACACTTTGAAAACAACCAAGGAACAAGGTTCACAAACACAAACTCCTACTGGTCTACCGGAATACCACACATTCCACAACAAGATTGCTCCTGCTTTACTCATGATGAAAAGGCAGCTGTGTTTCGCATTCAATTTCCTGAAACCTCCAGAATCTAAGGAGATTGTGAGGCAGCAACAACAAACACAAGTGGAACGGCAGGAAGGCAAGGCGAAACAAAGCTTTCCATCAAGTACAAGGAGTTTTGACTCGGAACTAGTCCACAGGGGAGAAATGGGTTCTTGCCACCATCCTTGCACAGACCGGACCTGTCTCTTATACTGTTCAGAACAGAGATGACATTATCTGGAAGAGACATGGGGGGGGGGGGAATGTTATGTATTTGGGTTCATCCCTATTGACTCACTGGAGCTACTTTGTATTAAGACTGTATCAGAAATGATGTAACAGACCTAGCACTGGAAACAGAGAAGCAGCAGCCATGAAAGAGGTCACAGACCACAAATAAAGCTCCATTTGTTGTAACCAAAGTCTGTCCCGTGTATCATGTCTCCACACACGACATAGCACTTCCACAATGTACAGCCTTGATCATTACTTGTTCAGTAAGGAATGTCAGAAATGTCGCATCTTCCTTAATGCTTTACCTTAGCTTTATGAAACATCTGCAAATTGATGGCTTTGACTTCTTCTAACTGTTGTCGAAGAGCTACTAGTGTATCTTGCTTCTCATGTGTATCCTTCTCCAGTAGCTTCATGGCTATTTCCATTTCTTGCTTCAAGCTCATCTGCAATTCCAGTTCTTTCTCCAGTTCCTGAATAGAAATTATGCACATCTCTTCAACCATTTAAACTGAACAAAAAAAATGCAAATAGGTGGGGATATAGGTTTGAAGCTAAGTGAGAGTTTGGCCACACTAAAATTATTTTTTCTTCAGAGGCTATTACAGATCGGAATTCCTGCACAGACAGAATCAAAAATGA
This sequence comes from Mustelus asterias, assembly GCF_964213995.1. Classification (NCBI taxonomy): domain Eukaryota; kingdom Metazoa; phylum Chordata; class Chondrichthyes; order Carcharhiniformes; family Triakidae; genus Mustelus; species Mustelus asterias. The sequence goes on from NC_135816.1 coordinate 40,172,958, forward strand.
TCATATCTAAAGAAATGTTCAAAGGTTAGATAATTTTCAAGGTTATTTTTTTAAGGCCAGTACTGAAATTACACAAATTAAAAATGTCTTCAATATTCAGAAGTTTTACAAAATTAATAACCAATCTTTTTATTAGCTGCTGCGTTTCAAAACCAAAGCACAATTATCCTTCACAAACATTTACCATTCGAATTTTTCTCTCTTCTTTCAGCTGTTTCCAGACTTCATTGTACATTTCGTCTAGACCTTGACGAGTTTGTTTGTATGTTTCCAGCTCTACTTCAGAGTCTTGTCTGCTCACCTGATAAAAATGTCAAAAAGAGTTTAAAAAGCGATGAAAAAAGGTTGCAACTTCCATATTAAGTAGTTATGGTGCACAAAAGCATAAGTTACTCGAGTAACTTTACTGCAAGTTTCCGTTTTAAGTCACCTATTCAATGTCATTTTGCTTCAACTGAATTTGTTTCTTGGGGCCAGTTTTGTGTCATTTTTTCACTTTTACTGCATTTCCACTCTTGGCCGCAAGTTTTGAAGCTGCATCAACTACCATCACCAGAGGCCAAGGGAAAAGAGTGAGGGCCAAGATCCCGGAGCGTAGGACAGGGTGTCTGACCCAGAGGTTCAGCTGGGTCAGTCACTGCCACTCAGAGAAGCTGGGAGGCTTGCGATGGAAAGCTGCTGGCTGGGTAGTGAAAGTAACAGGACCTCCTCCTCCATTGCCCTGCCGCCACCCCCCCCCCAAATGCTATGGGAACCCATGACCCACTCAAAATTGTTTTAATTAAAGCAACGGTTTACATGAATGCAAACAGGTGAGGACATATACTTTGACAGTTGCTGATGTTTACTCCACTCTTCTTTTCCTCTTTCTTCTTCTGAAATGCATCAACCTGATTTACATGTTATTAGGCAGCCGCTATGTTGATGCCAGAAATTAGAAACTAGGCTAAAAGGGCTGGATAGGAATCCTGAAACACCTTCTCATTGAAATTATATTTTTTTCCGAGCTGTCCACCCTTTACTTTGCAAAGAGATGACATCTTTACTGTGAGCCAAGACAGCATATTGGCAAGCAATTTAACTATGGTAAATTTTAGTTGGGGTATCTGAATTCAGGCAGTCGTCCTGACATTCACAAAAAAAGTGCTTACTGCACCATTAGCTGCTCATGGTTACAGCTAGATCAGACATTAACTGATGAAGAGAAAAATCTATACAGCTAATGCATTGACTGGTTGGTTGTTGGTAGGGCTATGCATTTTCACGGGCTGAAATTTTTGTACGGTTCAGACAATTCTTTGAAGGTGGCAGCTTCTGTTGATAACTATTAAGTTGACAAGGCTGTTCGTAAAAAAATACACATCAGATTTTGTATCTAGAGTAAGGCTTTGCACTGCACTTTAGGAAGGATGTCAGGCCTTGAAGAGATTGCAGAAATTTACGTAAATTATGACAGGAAATAAAGACTTCAGAAATATGAACAGGTTAGAGAAGCTGAAATTGTTCTCCTTGGAACAGAGAAGGTTGAGACGATTTGAATAAAGGTGTTCAAAACCATGAAGGTTTTTGATAAGAGTAAACAATGAGAAAGTATTTCCACTGGCAGGAGGGGTCAAGAATTAGCACTGAGAAGGAGAACTTTCTTTAACCCAGCAAATACTGATGATCTAGACAGCAGGACATGAAAGAGTAGATTCAACAGTAACATTTAAAAGGAACTTGGAGACATATAGTATATATACCATGATATATTAGAAAGGAAGGAAATTTCAGGGTTATGAGGAAAGAGCATGGTATGGAACCAATTGGCTGGTTTCAAAGATCTAGGGCAGACACACTAGGCTGGATCATCTCTTTCTATGCTGTAGTATCCTTGAGAAGGGCCAATGAAAATACATTATGCCAGAAAACAAGAAAAATGCACAGCAGTTAATGACCTGGACAATCATTCACCAGGAGCAGGCAAGCTTCCAGTACTTCACTTACCGGTGGGTAACTTCTTAAAAATTGAGCTAGCAAATATAAGCAAGGAAGTTGAGTCTTTTCTTCACTTTAAATACATTATGTTCACTTTGCAGCAAGAGGCAATTCAAAGCAAAAACTTTGCCTAATTTTTCATACTCCCTCAGCCAGGAGCAAACAACATTAATAGTTCCCCAATTGGCACCTTAGATGAAATCAGCTAACAGAGTGGGAAAGGAATGGATCTTCTGGTCAGCATGGGTTAGTAATGCATTTACTCAGCAGAAAAGAGGGAAGTTCCCCAGTTGCTGACTTTGATGAATAAGCAAACTCAGAATGGGAAATGAATCTTGGATCTTCTGATCAGGATGGTTTTGCAAGATTAACACTTGTTTAAAAAGCTAAATGCTTCTTCCTTGAAAGTATTTCCTAAATATCTCCCTTGTACTTCCGAACATGGTAATTCATACTAGATTATGGTTCAACAGAAATCAGGCATCCAGTGCTTGTCTTAAGTAGCAATGCTATGAAATTATCAGCAGCCTATTCCATCATAACAGAGCCCATTCCTGCCTTCACGACAGCATCAACTCGAACCGCTCACACTTCACAGATGTCATTAGGCAATCATATGATTTTTCCTCCTTTTCGCCCAGGGCTGTCAAGACCAATTGTGGTGCTCAGGCCACCACCCAAACTAAAATCTAATGACAGTCATTATGAATAAGTGCATTGCAAATGTGTCAAGTCAATAGAAATTATAGTTCTTTGATGAAAACAACATGTTAGTTTGAAGAAAATGCATTTGCCACATACACTCAGTAGAAACCTGAAGGCATTGAAGCGTTACTTTTTTTAAAGGAATTTACAGCACAGAAGGTAAGCTGGTTTTGCTTAAAACAGGAGTTCCGTCAAAGATATGAAACTCTAACTCCAGGCGCTATTCTAAAAGGGTTCATGAATGGAAAACAGGTCTATGTACTTATGTAATGTAATATAATGGACAGAAATAAACAAGAGCTGGACAGATTCCACTGAAACTCCACAACCAGATAGTTTCAAACAGTAACAGCATTGTTGGAAGTTAGATATTTGCTGAGGAGCCATTACACTGGTTCTCCTGCACTTGCTGTCCCATTGGAAATTATGAAAGTTTGAACATGCCCAAAAAGTTTCAAGCGGGTACATTCAAAGCATACATTAACATCGGTTATATAAAATCTAATGTATTTTCACAGTTAATGCCATTAATGAGTTAACACTGGACATCAGGAACACTGTATCTGGATTGGCAAATTAAAACCATTTTAAATTAATGAATTAAAGCTTGGCAGTATGGTGGCACAGTGGTTAGCACTGCTGCCTTAGCAGTAGGGACCCGGGTTTGATTCTGATTTTGGTGACTGCCTGTATGGAGTTTGCACTTTCTCCCCGTGTTTGGGTGGATTTCCTCCGGTGCTCCGGCTTCCATCCACAGTCCAAAGATGTGCAGGTTTGTTTGATTGGCCATGATCAATGCATGGGGTTACAGGACAGGGCAGGGGTGGAAGCCTAGGTAAAGGGTCGATGCAGACTCGATGGGCTTAAAGGCCTCCTTCTGTACTGTAGGGATTCTATGAGACTAGTTTGCCATCTCCACCCCCCCCCCCCCCCCCCCCCAAAACGGGGTGCAGACAGCACCGCAGACAGACCCTCCCCTCAGCCCCGGTCACTGGTCTCCCTCCTGCACCCATCGATCCCAATGGCAGAGTGGCAGCGGGACCCCCCCACCCCCACCAATTGCCCGAGGCCCCACCCCCTTGACACTGCCCCATGCCTGGTGAAGTGCCAAGGTGCCCCCTGGGCATGGGCACTTTGCCCTTTGGCGGGGCACAGGCTGCCACTGCAAGGGTGCCCATGCTCAGGGAGCACCAACCCCCGCCGCCAGATCCCACTGGAACCCTGATTGGCTCCCACCTCACTCCAGCGGGGAGCAACTCTAAACCCCACTGAAGTGAAACACTCTGGTGGGATGGGAGAGGCTAACGGGACTGGAGAATGCGGTCCCAGGCCCGCTAATAGTATTTAAATTATATTGAATGATATCAGCCCCGCCGATTTCTGGTGCGGAGCGGACTGCGCCAGAAATCAGGCACTGGGAGACGCTAGCAGGGTACAAACGCTCAGAGGAAGCCCGCGGACCACCCCACGTGCAATTCTCCCAGCCCACTGCACTAAAAAAAATCAGCACAGCAGGATGGGAGAATCCCATGAGCTACGGAGATCCATCAAAGACAGTGAAAAAGACAGAACCGGACCAAGCTATAATCCCAGGCTAGCCACATGGACTCCCGTCAACTATGGCAAGGTCTGCAAGACATAATAGGCTACAAGATGAAGGCAGGCAAAATCGCCGGCTCCCTGATGAGCTCAATGCATTCTATGCCTGTTTTGAGCAAGAGGTCAGCAAGACCACGCTCTCCATCCCGGAAGCCTCGGATGAACCGGTATCCGAGGTCACCATTGCCGATGTCAGAGCAGCCTTCTCAAAAGTCAACCCACGGAAAGCAATTGGCCCAACTGGGGTACCTGGACGAGCACTCAGGCCCTGTGCAGACCAGCTGGCGGGGGTATTCGCAGACATCTTCAACCTCTCTTTATACCAATCTGAGGTCTCTACCTGCTTCAAGACGACGACCATCATCCTGATACCAAAGAAAAGCCAGGCAGCGTGCATTAATGACTAACGTCCGGTGGCTCTGACATCCATCATTATGAAGTGCTTTGAAAGGTTAGTCATGGCACAAATCAATTCCTGCTTCCCAGACTGCCTGGAACCACTATAGTTTGCCTATCGCCGCAACCAGTCCACAGCAGACACCATCTCCCTGGCCCTACACTCAACCCTGGAACACCTAGGTAACAAAGACATCTATATCAGACTCCTATTCATAGACTACAGCTCAGCCTTTAACACCATTATTCCCACGAGACTCATCTCCAAACTCCATGGCCTGGGGCTCGACTCCTCCCTCTGCGACTGGATCCTAGACTTCCTAACCTAGGGACTGCAGTAAGGATAGGCAACAACACCTCCTCCACGATTATCCTCAACACCAGTGCTCTGCAAGGCTGTGTTCTCAGCCCCTTACTATACTCCTTATACACCTCTGGCTGTATGGCCAAATTCCTCTCCAACTTAATTTTCAAGTTTGCTGATGACACCACCATAGTGGGTCGGATCTCAAACAATGACGAGACAGAGTACAGGAATGAGATAGAGAATCTGGTGAACTGGTGCTACGACAATAATCTCTCCCTCAAAGTCAACAAAGCGAAGGAGATACCATTGTGAGTCGGATCTCAAACAATGACAAAACACAGTAAAGTTTAAAGTTTATTTATTAGTCACAAGTAGGCTTACAGTAACACCGCAATGAAGTTACTGTGAAAATCCGCTAGTCGCCACACTCCGGCGCCTGTTTGGTTACACTGAAGGAGAATTTAGCATGGCCAGTACACCTAGCCAGTACATCTTTTGGACTGTGGGAGGAAACCAGAGCATCCAGAGGAAACCCACGCAGACACAAGGAGAACGTGCAGACTACCCAGAGACAGTGCCCCAAGTCGAAATTGAACCCGTGTCCCTGGCACTGTGAGGCAGCAGTGCTAACCACTGTGCCACCGTGAAGAGATAGAGAATCTGGTGAAATGGTGAAACAACAACAATCTCTCCCTCAAATGTCAACAAAACAGAGGAGATAGTCATCGACTTCAGGAAGCATAGTGGAGGACATGCCCTTGTCCATATTAATGGGGACGAAGTAGAAATGGTCGAGGGCTTCACGTTTTTAGGTGTTCAGATCACCAACCTGTCCTAGTATGCTCCATGTGTATGCTATAGATAAGAAAGCCCACCAACGCCTCTACTTTCTCAGAAGATTAAGGAAATTTGGCATGTCAGCTATAACTCTCACCAAATTCTGCAGATGCATCATAGAAAGCATTCTTTCCAGTTGTATCAGCTTGGTGTGGTTCCTGTTCTGAACAAGATCGCAATAAACTACAAAGAATCGTGAACGAAGTCCAGTCCATCACTCAAACCAGCCTCCCATCCATTGACACTGTCTACACTTCCGCTGCCTCAGAAGTGTAGATACTCTGCTGTTTTCAGGACCTGTTGTCCTTCCGCTGTCTCCTGCCCAAAAAATCTCTCACTCCACTGTCGTCTTTGCCAAAAAAAAAAAAATCACGAAATCGGCTATGGCCTGCCCCTACACATCAACACTGTCTACACCTCCCGCAGCTTCGGAAAGCAACCAGCATAATTAAAGACCCCACACACCCCAGACATACTCTCTTCCACCTTCTTCCATTGGGAAAAAGATACAAAAGTCTGAGGACACGAACCAATAGACTCAAGAACAGCTTTTTCCCTGCTGCCATTAGACTTGTGAATGGGCCTACCTCACATTAAGTTGCTTTTTCTCTACACCCTAGCTATGACTATAACACTACATTCTGCACTCTCTCCTTTTCTTCCCTAGGTACGGTATGCTTTGTCTGTATCGCACTCGAGAAACAATACTTTTCACAGTATATTAATACATGTGACAATAATAAACCAAATCAATCTATTACTTTACTATGTTTTGGATCCTCTGCAAACATTATAACGCAGTTCCCTACACTAGAGTCTAGGTCATTCATCAAAATTGCAGAGTAATGAACCAAAGATTCCAACAAAGTGCCTTGAGGACCACCAATGCAAACCACTTCCTAATCCGAAACCATCCTTGCACCAGTACCCTCATTCCCAATACTGAGGCAATTCTGTATTCATACTCAGAAAAGGTCATTGACCCAAAAGCTAACTCTACTTCTCTCTTACTTAGAAGGGTTCTGTCGAAGAGTCACATGGATTCTGCCAAATTCTCTGTTTTCAATTCAGATTTTCCTCCAAATGAATACTAATTTAGTTTTACAAGAAAAAAATTGTAATTTTAATTACCACATATATCCCTTTTACAGCAGATAAAGGGACAGTGGAAGCCAGTTTTGTGCTTTGCAGAATATCACATTAGCTCTTTTGACCAACCTCCTGTCGACGTTCACTTGTTTCAAGGATCGATGAGTTTTCTTGCTTTAGCTGATTCTGCTCCTCTTGAAGTGACTGAATTCGGTCATTTGCTGCAGCAAGCTGCAAGAATATCAAAATAAGCACAGAATCAGATTGCAGTCTCAAGTGGAATGCCAAGAAAAACACCAGTTAAAGATCTGATAATTACTATTCACCTCTTCAATTATTTTTGAGTTAGTTTTTTCTAATGAATCCAGTTTTGACTGCAGATCTGAAACTGTACCACTGTTAAACAAGAAAGAGATTCAATCAAATGTTAATACAAGTCATGAACATACTCAGATTAAGTCAAGAGGTGACAATACACATGAATAGTCACTAACAAGTTTCGTTAGTGCACTGTAATAAGACATTAAGAACAACGCAGATAATATTCAAATTTTTATCCTTTTAAACATATAGCCAAAAAAATACAAGTGTATACTTATGACATTTAACACAAAATAGTTTTTAAGACCCTATACAGCACATGTACAAATAAAGATTTTTGGTGGTTCACCTTAAGTGTCTGTTGAGCTCTTCCACATAATGTTTCTGGTCCAGGATTTTAGTGAGTTCCATATCCCTGCCGGTCAAGAAACAAGTCAACAATAGATCATAGATTTTTGAACATCTCCAAACCAAGCCAAACGCAGCCAATTCAGCTCTTAAATTTTCCTTGTGAGCTATTCATGTTATGTTCCCCGATATACCTTTCTAATTGAAGGAGCTTCTTGGGAAGAGATTCAATCAAGTCTAAAAATAGAGTCTTTAATATAAACAATGCAAACAACATAGGTCTGAGCACCCCAAGTCGGCCAAAGTAGACTGAGAAACTGGATTAAGAGATACGAGGATGGAGAAGCAATCAATAACAAACATTTGAGGAATCAATTTATACTGTAGATCGGGTATTGGTGTAGATGTTCACCATTTTAAAATGTGAAAAATTTTGGTATTAAATGTCACATTTTATTCTACAAGGATAGTTTGAATCACAAATATAATGTTTAGAAACCATCAAATTCATTGTCCTCAGCATCCAACACAAAAAAAGAGTTAGTTTGTATTTAAAATGCCCTTTAATTAAATTGGAGATCAGGGTGCCCTCTTCCTGATTTCTTAGGCCCCACCCCTCTAGCTCTCTGTGTAAACTCGCGTCCCCTATCTGCTGTTCAATACATCGAGGAAAGCTGACTGTACAGCCTGCAAGCTTCACATTAGCTTTCATGCCTGAACCAACTCTGCATTTTTGGGAAGATTCCAATCTTGTACCCAATTCCACCATCATTACAACTGCAAAATCCAGCCAATATGATTAGGTAGAGTCAACACAGATTTATGAAAGGGAAATCCTCTGACAAATCTGTTCAGAGATTGTAAGGTAACAGGAGGAATAAGTGCATTTGGATTTTTCATAAAGCATTTGATAAGTTGCCACACTAGAGGTCATTACACAAAATAGCAGCTCAAGGAATTGGGTCACTTTATTAACAATGGACTGAGGATTGGGTTAATGGAAACTAAAAATAAACCACTCATTAAGCTGCAACCTTAAGCCATACCTCAATTTTGAAATTCAGATTCCAGTTTTCAAATTCCTACACAGCTTTAGCCCTCCCCTATCGCTAATCTCATTCAGCCCCCTCGCATTCTGAACTCTGGAGCATCCTCAATTTTAATTATTGGTCCAAGCTCTGGAATCCACTCCCCAAAACCTCACCAACCCTCTACTTCACTTTCCTTCTTTAAGGTAACACAAGGATTAGTGCTAACACCTCAGCCATTTACTATCTGTGTCAATAATGTGGATGAGATGAGTGAAGCATCTCCAATTTTGCTGACAATAGAGTTATTTGGGAAAGTGAGCCATAAGGAGGATGCGAAGAGGCTATAAAGACCTCTACTCCTCAAAAGCAAGCCGACTCAAGTTCAGATTCAGAATAAAGGCATCTCCCAGAGTTAAATTCTTGCAATCCTGTTTTCAGGGAAACATCAAGCTTCTCCTATTTTTCATTTCGTACAGAAGAAAATGGATAAGAAACCTGTTCGAGGAGCAATTTTATCACTGTTAATCTTTGAAACTTTTGGCAGTTTATGCACAAGTGGTTTTGACTACTCACTGTTTGCTGTCAGAACTATACTGAACTCCATCTTTAAGATACAACGAGAAGTCAATCACCCCAACCTGAAATTCAAGCCAAGAAATTTATAAGAAAAATTTCATCTGTGGCAACAAAAAAAAAAACAATCGAATTGGGTTCAGTGGCAACGAAAACATTTTCAATTAATCAGAACATTTAGAGCAGTAGTTATGAAACTGAAGATTGCAGAGCCTTGGGGATGTGCAAGATACTCTATTCAGCAAAAGGGAACCACCCACTTAGTATAAACTAATGGCAGTTAACGTTCATCTTTCACAAGTAGTTGACAAGGAGCCGGCCCACAAAGCTCCCGAATACACTGCCTTTTTTTGCAATGATGAGCACATCAGCTTTGGCAGTGAATCTTGCACTTACCTTTGGTGGGAGCAGAGGGGAGGTAAGAGGCCAGCTACTGTGATACGAGGGTGCATTCAGCAAGTACCATTAAAATGCTCCATGATCTGCTGAGCATTTTATGTATGGTTATGAAAACTGTATTTATCTTTGAGCTCGGAGGTTGGGAGCTGCAACTCCTGATGGACCTCGGACTTTCTGCATATGAGCAGGCCAGGAGTGGGCTGCACGTGCGCAGTTCTGCAATTGGCAAGTACTTCGGGCCTAGCGCACTTGCGCATGAAGAGGAAAAAGGAAGGCATGAAATCTCAGGTGACTGGGACCATAACACCATAGCTGGCAAGTGTCCCAGGCAGGAGGGCGAAGTCCCAACAACTGGAGAGGAAATATAGAGCTGTCGCAAAAGGAAGCCCCAATTAAGGATCAGGGACAGAAACAGGCTCCAAATTAGACAAAGGGCTACAGGAGCAGATTTTACACAAAAAAAAGGCTTAAGAGTAGCCTGGTAATGGCAGAGGGGGCTTAGGAGAAGCTCTAAAAGATCCAAAAAGGCAGCCGAAAGTTGGCAACTCTGCTGTGGGCAGTTGGAACAAAAGTAGGCTTTTGGAGCCGTAACATTCTGCTCGGCACAGCCCAAGATTTGAAGTTGTGACTAGAATTTAGTTTTAGTGCATATATAGGAACTGAGGGGAACAGAATCTCAGAAGATGAGATTGGAACCTTGCAAGGTGGACCGTCGTTGATGCTGTCCGAATTGGAGTGACTTGGAAAGAATTCCAAGGCAAGATCTTCGAAGATGAAGATTGGAAACCTTCGTGAGGGAGGCAGAGTTTCAGTGAGGTTGGTTGACCCAGTGACATCTGGGTGGGTTGAGAAATCCATGGAATCTGATTTGGTCACATTTACCATTCATTATGTAGCATGGTGTATTCAACCGCAAGTTGACTTGTTAATTTGCATGCACCTCATACTCCATCATTCAGGATACGTATAAAATAGATATTGTAAATAGTTTAATCTTTGACCTTGTACAATAACATTTATTTTTATTTGTTCAAAACTCAGAACTTTGTTCACTGAGAAAATGTCTTCAACCTCAACCGTTGTCTACTTTAAACAAAACATTTTTGAGCCATAATCAGATCTTGCCACCATCTTGGGGCTTCTGGTCAAAGATCATAACAATGTACATTAATCATATTAGTTTGTTTTTTATATTCATGGAAAGTTATCAGCAGCCGATTTTTCCAATACAGTTTTGCCAGCTATTGAAGTTGGCTCATGGGACAATTCTCCCAAAACAATTCTGAGTGTCAAATTCGTATGCAAACTGGAGCAAATCTGGTTTTTTTTCAGTGGGAGTTTAAAAATGAATCTCCCACACACTGCAGAGTGCGCTAGCATGAAGCCCGCTGAAAAATCTAGGGGCAGGCCTATCCCCGCGGAACAGGACAGCAGCATAGTGCTGAGCGGGCCACTGCACATGCGCCGATCTGTCAGTGCCGAAATCGCATGTGCGCAGTGGTCCCAGTCTGCCCGCCTCCTGATCACTGGCCAGTTCCGCAATCCCCACACTGCCCCAGCCCCTGACCCTCTGGGTGGCCCCAATTGCCCCCCCCCCATTCACTCCAGCGGGGTAGGGCCGCCAGTTCCCCAGGCCCGCTAATTACATTCAATTTAGATGAAAATTAGAAGCTATACATATAATTGGCTCCACACCTATTTCCGGCACGGAGCTGACAGCGCTGGAAATCCGGCGTTGGGAGACGCACTCGGGCCCAGGGCCCAGCACAGATCGCACCGATCTGGCACTGCTTAAATCTCCCGGCCCGCTGCACTGATTTTCTTAGCGCAGCAGGATGGGAGAATCGCCCCCTATGATACCATGATCCACTTGACTACTCACCTCATTCCTCAGAACCAGATCCAGCATTCCCACTTTCCTCTTTGGGGCCAGGATGTACGAGAACATAGACATAGAACAGTACAGCACAGAACAGGCCCTTCGGCCCACGATGTTGTGCCGAGCTTTATCTGAAACCAAGATCAAGCTATCCCACACCCTATCATCCTGGTGTGCTCCATGTGCCTATCCAATAGCCACTTAAATGTTCCTAAAGTGTCTGACTCCACTATCACTGCAGGCAGTCCATTCCACACCCCAACCACACTCTGCGTAAAGAACCTACCTCTGATATCCTTCCTATATCTCCCACCACGAACCCTATAGTTATGCCCCCTTGTAATAGCTCCATCCACCCGAGGAAATAGTCTTTGAACGTTCACTCTATCTATCCCCTTCATCATTTTATAAACCTCCATTAAGTCTCCCCTCAGCCTCCTCCGCTCCAGAGAGAACAGCCCTAGTTCCCTCAACCTTTCCTCATAAGACCTACCCTCCAAACCAGGCAGCATCCTGGTAAATCTCCTCTGCACTCTTTCCAGCGCTTCCACATCCTTCTTATAGTGAGGTGACCAGAACTGCACACAATATTCCAAATGTGGTCTCACCAAGGTCCTGTACAGTTGCAGCATAACCTCACGGCTCTTAAACTCCAACCCCCTGTTAATAAAAGCTAACACACTATAGGCCTTCTTCACAGCTCTATCCACTTGAGTGGCAACCTTTAGAGATCTGTGGATATGAACCCCAAGATCTCTCTGTTCCTCCAGTCTTCAGAACCCTACCTTTGACCCTGTAATCCACATTTAAATTAGTCCTACCAAAATGAATCACCTCACATTTATCAGGGTTAAACTCCATTTGCCATTTTTCAGCCCAGCTTTGCATCCTATCTATGTCTCTTTGCAGCCTACAACAGCCCTCCACCTCATCCACTACTCCACCAATCTTGGTGTCATCAGCAAATTTACTGATCCACCCTTCAGCCTCCTCCTCTCAGTCATTAATAAAAATCACAAAGAGCAGAGGACTAAGCACTGATCCCTGTGGCACTCCGCTAGCAACCTGCCTCCAATCCGAAAATTTTCCATCCACCACCACCCTCTGTCTTCGATCAGACAGCCAGTTACCTATCCAATCGGCCAACTTTCCCTCTATCCCACACCTCCTCACTTTCATCATAAGCCGACCATGGGGAACCTTATCAAACGCCTTACTAAAATCCATGTATATGACATCAACTGCCCTACCTTCATCAACACACTTAGTTACTTCCTCAAAAAATTCTATCAAATTTGTGAGGCACGACTTGCCCTTCACGAATCCATGCTGACTATCCCGGATTAATCCGCATCTTTCTAAATGGTCGTAAATCCCATCTCCAAGGACCTTTTCCATCAATTTACCAACCACCGAAGTAAGACTAACCGGTCTATAATTACCAGGGTCATTTCTATTCCCTTTCTTAAACAGAGGAACAACATTCGCCATTCTCCAGTCCTCTGGCACCATCCCCGTGGACAGCGAGGACCCAAAGATCAAAGCCAAAGGCTCTGCAATCTCATCCCTTGCCTCCTCAAGAATCCTAGGATACATTTCATCAGGCCCAGGGGACTTATCGACCTTCAGTTTATTCAAAACTGCCAGGACATCCTCCCTCCGAACATCTATTTCCTCCAGCCTATTAGCCAGTAACACCTTCTCTTCCTCAAAAACATGGCCCCTCTCCTTGGTGAACACTGAAGAAAAGTATTCATTCATCACCTCGCCTACCTCTACTGACGCCATACACAAGTTCCCACTACTGTCCTTGACCGGCCCTAACCTCACCCTGGTCATTCTTTTATTCCTCACATAAGAGTAAAAAGCCTTGGGGTTTTCCTTGATCCGACCCGCCAAGGACTTCTCGTGTCCCCTCCTAGCTCTCCTAAGCCCCTTTTTCAGCTCATTCCTTGCTAACTTGTAACCCTCAATCGAGCCATCTGAACCTTGTTTCCTCATCCCTACATAAGCTTCCCTCTTCCTTTTCACAAGACATTCCACCTCTTTCGTGAACCATGGTTCCCTCACTCGGCCATTTCCTCCCTGCCTGACAGGGACATACCTATCAAGGACATCCAGTATTTGTTCCTTGAAAAAGTTCCACTTTTCATTAGTTCCTTTCCCTGACAGTTTCTGTTCCCAACTTATGCCCCCTAATTCTTGCCTAATCGCATCATAATTACCTCTCCCCCAATTGTAAACCTTGCCCTGCCGTACGGCCCTATCCCTCTCCATTGCAATAACAAAAGACACCGAATTGTGGTCACTATCTCCAAAGTGCTCTCCCACAACCAAATCTAACACTTGGCCCGGTTCATTTCCCAGTACCAAATCCAATGTGGCCTCACCTCTTGTCGGCCTATCCACATATTGCGTCAGGAAACCCTCCTGCACACACTGCACAAAAACTACCCCATCCGAACTATTTGACCTACAAAGGTTCCAATCAATATTTGGAAAGTTAAAGTCCCCGTACTGGTCTAGAAAATTCTCCTGATCATACCTCAAACTCTTCTCCTCTCTTCCCTTTACATTATAACTATCCCAGTTGATATTGATATATAGTCCCCCATTATAATTGCCATGAAGTTCTTACATCTCTAATTTTTATATATATTGACCCCTCTCAGACATTCTCTCACTGTAATGTTTTCCTTAATCAGTATTGCTACCCCACCTTCTTTTCCTGAATATTTAGCGCCCAATTCGGCCCTCTTTTGAGTCAGGTCTCAATTATCTCCACCAGATCATATTCCCATATGACTATATGCACCTGCAGATCAGTAATCTTATTTACCACATTTGGCACATTCACATACAGGCACAGAAAGCTTAATTTAAAACTTATTTTACCCCCTCTTGCCCTGACCCAACTTAACACCTCTCAATTCTCTATGCCACTTGATTTTCCTCTAATATTTCCTACACCTCTGTCCACTAGCAAATCGCCCCTCAAGGAAATTGGGTCCAGTTCTGTTCAGTGCAACTCTTCCATCCTTTACATGTCCCATCTCCCTCAGGACGCCCAATATTTCAGGACTCTAACCCCCCCCCCCCCCCCCCCCCCCCCCCGCTATTTCTATACTCACCATGTGTGGGGTACTTGGAATAATGTGGAGATTGCTACCTTTGAGATATATACTTTGCAGAACTGTTTAATTTTTGATCTATTGCAGGACTTCTCAACCGAGCTGCTATGGCCCGCCAGAAATAATTATGCAGATTCTCATTTGTAAATGGAAAGTCATATTTACAATTTCCAGGATCTGCTTCACCATGACCACAGATATGCAGGTTAGGTTGACTGGCCATGATAAATTGCCCCTTAATGTCAGGGGGATTAGCAGGGTAAATACGTGGGGTTATGGGGATAGGGCCTAGGTGGGATTGTTGTCAATGCAGGCTCAATGGGCCGAATGACCTCCTGCACTGTAGGGATTCTATGATTATATGACCATCTTTCTCCCCACCAGAGAGTGTTTTAACTGCTATAAACTTTCCCCATTTACCAGAAATATCTTCAGCAAAGTAGCGTTGATGGTTTGACCATCCCCAAAGCTGTTTCCTGCAAGTTTATCATCCACCTTTTTAATCAATTATTTTCTTCAGGAGGGATAAACACAATTTCCCTCCTTCATTCAGCTTAACAGTCAACCAAAGTAGCATACTAATATATGGAATGCCTATATTGGCAATGTATTTATTGTAATACATGCAAATCTATAGCAAATTTAGAGGCCTCCTCTGATGAATCCCAGAATAAATACATAAATGAATCAATGTAATACTAGCACAGGAATGTTCAAGTTAGATCGCTGGACTGTGCTCAGTTAGTCAACTCGAGTCAAACAACAATACGATAACCAGGATTTCCACAGCTGATTCCAATGAAGATCACCGAATCATAAAGTGCATGTGTGGATATCACGTTGGCTATGGGGGAACGGAATACAACACTGCCTTTTCTGCAGCACTAATAGATGTTTATTCCATTTAGTGCAACTTTCCAAAGCAACAATAATAAATACAAATTACTGAGTCAAGGTGAACACTGGCAAGCACACATGCACGTCATAATTAAAGATATTCTAATAGAATTCTTGCTTAGAACCAGCAACAAGTTTCACATTAAAATAAAACACAAACTCAATTGCATAACTTTCATGCACAAAAAAAAACTTGGGTTACGGGGGGGAAGCCTCAGGTGCAAAACAGTTGAGACCTTCTAAAACCAATGCCACATTTGTTGATATAAGCCACGTCACCAGTACATGCACAACCACCTCAGTGCCCCAGGCCAGGGCGAGGTAACAAAAAAGCCCAACATTTGATGAGTGACAATCCAAAGTCAAAATAAAAAGTATTTTTACACACTTTACAGTTCGTCTTTAGCAAAGTATGTTCATCCAAAATTAACAGTTTAACACTCAAAATTAAAACTTTCAAATTAATTCCTGATCAAAGGACATCTCACTAATACTTGAGCAAAATACTACAGATGCTGGAAATCAGAATTAATCATAGAAATCATAGAAACCCTACAGTGCAGAAGGAGGCCATTCGGCCCATCGAGTCTGCACCGACCACAATCCCACCCAGGCCCTACCCCCACATATTTTACCCACTAATCCCTCTAACCTACACATCCCAGGACTCTAAGGGGCAATTTTTTTAACCTGGCCAATCAACCTAACCCGCACATCTTTGGACTGTGGGAGGAAACCGGAGCACCCGGAGGAAACCCACGCAGACACGAGGAGAATGTGACCCGAGCCGGGAATTGAACCCAGGACCCTGGAGCTGTGAAGCAGCAGTGCTAACCACTGTGCTACCGTGCCGCCCCACCACTGTGCTACTGTGCCGCCAGAAAATGCTGGACATATTCAGCAGCTCTGCCAACATGTACACAATTGCCTTCTCACAACCTTCCAAGCTAACTAACTGCTTTGATGAGAAAACATAGATAAACCCAAAACAAAAGACTGCCTCCCTCCAATCTGACCCCATGTCAACAACACGCCTGGAATATCCCAGATAGACTAATTAACTTCTGAAGTGATGAAACTCTAGTTATAGAATTACATCTTCAAGGCTGAGGAGGTTGTTTGGCAGTAGTTATCACATAGAATCCCTACAGTGCAGGAGGAGGCCGTTCAGCTCATCGAGCCTTCACCGACAACAATACCACCCAGGCCCTATCCCCACATATTTACGCTACTGATCCCCCTGACATACCCCGACACTAAGGGGCAATTTAGCACGGCCAAGCAACCTAACCCACACATTTTTGGACTGTGGGAGGAAACCAGAGCACCCGGTGGAAACCCACACAGACATGGGGAGAATGTGCAAACTCCACACAGTCACACCAGCCGGGAATCAAACCCAGGTCCCTGGTACTGTGAGGCAGCAGTGCTAACCACTGTGCCACCATTAAAATTTCATTTGCTCCTAAATGCAGCAGTCCTAATTTTTTCTGGCATCTTTAGTGGAGAGCTGGTGGGAAAATGCCAAGTGCATAGGCTCTCATGTATCGAACTGTTGCAACTTATGATGGATTTATTGTGCTGGGTAAAATAAAAGGTTGTTTGCAAACAGGCTTGTGGCTGTGGAGCTGGTTAGAACCGGATCAAGCTGCAGCCTAGAGAACAATGGGAAGGTACTTACTGAGAGGTTGCTTAAGTTGCAAAACCTGTCCAGCAACAAAGAGAAGGACACGAGGAAACCTCCTTTGTTATGACACTGTACTGCTGGACTGAATACCGTGTGTCTTCAAAATCAAAGTTCGTAACCAAAAGCTTTGTGTCTCATCACTGACTCTCCAAAGAACCAGGATTTGAAGCTAAAATCTAACAGTTTGAAGCTAGAATCCAACAGTGGGGACTGTTAAAGGGCACCCTGTGGTTTCCACTCATATGCAGATGCTAGTAGTTGCTTGACTGATTTACTCCATTATCACGGTGAGTGTTGCCATTTCAGAAAACTGGGCAATGACATGATGGGTTGAATGGCCTCCTTCTATGCTTTAACCAGTTGTTCTAATACTTAACAGATTTGTAACACAAGTGAACTTCAAAATTATGAAATACAACTATAAAATACATCAGTCCTCAACTAAAATACCTATTTTTTTCACATTCCTAATGTGTGAAAATGGTTAGAAGTATAAAATTAAAGACCTAGTATTCTTTAAGGACAAGGATAGTCAACAAGTAACTCTGCTAAATATCACATGTTTTATGACAGGAAGCGTGAATGGGATAAATGATCTTTCTTGTCACAGATAAGCAAACAGGAAAATTACGGCAAGGTTTTGTGACACAGAATGCTTCAAAATAATTCCAATAAATAAACTCTTCATAAAGCAGCTACTCTTTATTTCTAAAAAAAACAGCATTTAAACTCCAGAATATTTCTATATTATTTACAATTCTTTTTAAAAACCAAGATATTACATAAAACATTACCTGAGAATCCAAGTCTTCTCCTTTTAAACACAGATTTGCATCAATAACTGTAAGGCCCACCAGAAGACCAACAATAACTGCTCCCTCGTCATGCATCATCAGTGCATTTGGGTCATAGAATTCACTACATTAAAAGAATACTTGAATTAATTTACATAAAGCTTACATTGACATTTGAACAGTATTAACAAGTCAAAAAGGCAACATTTGTTCTTTTGTTAACATTAGCAGCTAACAAGCAAAGTTGCATCCTGCACTCCAATTTAAGGCCAACAACTTTCCAAAAGCCAATATCATTTTCACATATCTAACAAAAAATAATGGCGGGTCTCAAGATTTCAAAAGTACCACATCAGTTTGTGGAGCTGTCAGCAGAGCATCGTGACATGATCAATGGAAACAATCCTGGTGAGTGACAACATAAATCCCATCTATTCCTCCTCCAAAAGATTCAGTGACATTAGTAGCAGAGGGACCATCAGAACAAGCATAAAAGACCATTGAACAGTAAAAGTGCATGCTAATGGTGAACATTTAAAATTTTAAAGCTAAAACATTTCAGAAAGAATGCACAGATATTTGAAAGGCTGCTGTTTGTGGTGGAGAAAAAATATCACAACAGGGACAGGAGCATATACTGTACTTGAGACAGATGAAAATGGAAGCTAATATTGATGGAAAAGAGAAAGATTGAAGCTCACCAAGCTCCAAATATTAAAAGGCATGCCAAAATGCTGTTCGTGAATCAGCCTGAAGAGAACCATGTAATGCACACGATAAATACTAGGCCCGAATTTCCGCCCACCCCATCTTCGAATGTTTTATGAGATCACCTCCTTATTTACCATTTCCACACCTTTCACCTTGTGGCCAAATAACCATTCACCCTGTAATCTCACTTGAACAGAATATCACATTTAGCCTTGATTCTTCATGTGAATTACATGGGAAACGAAGCAGCATTGTTAAATGTTCTAGCTTCAACTGTGAAACTAGCTTTCCTTTATTCAACTTAAGTAGTATACCAAAAAAGGAACTAAAGTAGCTGGTTCGAACACACCAAACACAGCTGCATCTAGGTTAAGATTAGTAATTAAATATAGATCAGTTTAGGAGGGGGAGGGTAGAAAGTGTTATAATTAGACAAAGACAAAGCTCTTGGAGCCAAGGATTTAAGATGTGAAATGATATGAACAGAATCTCTCTTACTGATCTAATGAACTACTGGAAGCTCAGACATCTAAATAGCAGAATGGTAAAGGATGAAAATTATAGACAAATTAAAGCAATAAGTAATAATATTATAAATGCAAGAAACTTCAATTATGCATAAAGATGAGAAGGGGAAATAATTACAATAAAAAGGGAAGTCCCCGTTCTGTCCCAGAGAATACATTGCTGCTCCAACAAAGAAGTATGCATTGATTAAGCTGGCTCCAGGTAATGAAATGAAGGTAGTAAATGACCAAATTGTAGAACATTTAGGAAGTAAACCCCAAGAATTAAAGGGAAAAAATAATAACTCAGAATCAAAGAATCCTACAGTGCAGAAGGAGGCAATTCGGCCCATCAAGTCTGTATCGACTACAATCTCACCCAGGCCCTATCCCCACAACCTCATGCATTTACATGGCAGTGAAATAATATCTTGCTTAAAGGAAAAATGGTGAGCAGAACTATAGGCCATGTAATGGGAATCAAGAAGGTAGAAACAGGTACAAGTCATTGAAATTCCAGTAAAAAAGGTGAGTGCAATGGTTGAAGTTCTATGGGTGAATAGGGAAATAATCAAATTTGAAACAAAAAGACTGCACATAAAAGGGTATTGAAATGAAGACTAGTAAACCTCAAGGAGATATTGGAAGGCCCTACAACACTGCAGCTAATATTCAAGAAACAAATGAACACATTTTGCATGATAACCAACTAGTTAAATTTAGTGTATTCGGAGCGAGAAGTGCATCATCAAAACGCAAAATCTTCAAGAAATGTAAACAGTCCAAACTTAAAGAAAGCAAGGAAGGAGAACATATGAAAACATAAAAGGGTGGACATCGATGGCAAGTGAACAAATAAGTTATAGGAATCTAGAAAAAGAGTAAAACATAAATTGAGAAGAAATATTCTTATAAATGAGTACAACAATGCATACAGAGTCCATAATAAAACAGTGAAGCTGAAGGCAATCATGTGTAGGGAGGAAATAGACACAGCAAGGATTACCAAGATATGGCTACAGAAAAATCAGGACTGGGAATTAAACATTGTATGTTCCAAGATACATAGAAAAGGTAAATGGATGAAAAGGGGAGGCAGAGTAGCTTTTAGTGATGGTGATAGCAAAATAATAGTAGAAAAAAAGGACTCAACTCTCAGCAAGAGAAAAATACAATCCATATTGATTTGAAATGATCAATCACACTAAAAGATGAAGTTTATGGAGTTGAGTATCAGCTGGGGCGGAGGTAAGTTTGCAGAATTAAGGGGATATGGATTGTATCCGTGTATTTTAAAAGAATCTCCCAACATTTTATTATTCTTTCATGGGGACTTACATTACATTTTGTAGAGCTGTCCCATGGCCATGTCAAGTAACTGCCTGAAATATTTTGATTTGATTTAATGTCACATGTATTAGTATACAGTGAAATGTTTCTTGTGCACTATACAGATAAAGTATACGGTACATAGAGAAGAGGAGGAGAGGGTACAGAATATAGTGTTACAGTCATAGCTAGGATGTAGAGAAAGATAAACTTATTAAGGTAGACCCATTCAAAAGTCTGATGGCAGCAGGGAAGAAGCTGTTCCTGAGTCACTGATGTTCCAGACTTGTCCATCACCATTCCTGATTATGTCCTATCCCACCAGAGGTGGTGGGCAGCACATTAGTAGTTAGGAGTCCTCAACATTGATGCCATACTCCATAAAATCTCATGGCATCAGTTCAAACATGTGAAAGAAAATATTCTCCTGATTACCACTCATCACCTTCCCACAGCTGATGAGTCAGTACTCTCACGTTGAACGCTACTTGAAAGAAGCACTAAAGGTTGCAAGGGCACGGAATGTACTCTGGATGGAGGACTTCAATGACCATCAGCAAGAGCTACTTGGTAGCACCACTACTGATTAAGCTAGTTCTGGAGCATAAGTACTCAGTACTAATGCCAGGATATTGTCAAGGCCCATAGCTGTTTTTGTATCCAGTGCTTTCAGATGTCTCGTAATATTAGGTGGCGCAATTGAAATGGCTGAAGATTGACTTCTGTGATGTTGGACACCTCAGGAAGAAGCCATGATGGCTAAGCACTTCTATTTGAAAATGATAGTAAATGCTACAGCCTTATCTTTGTACTGATGAGCTGGGCTCCAGTATCAGTGAGGATGGGGATATTTGTGGAGCCTACTCTTCTGGTTAATTGTCTACCACCATTCACAACTGGATGTAGCAGGAAGTTAGAGCTTTGATCTGATTGCTTAGCTCTGTCTATCACATATTGCTTCCGCTCTTTGGCATGCTGATAGGCCTATGTGGTCACTTCATCAGGTTGGCAACTTATTTTTAGATATGCCTGTTGCTGCTCCAGACTTGTTCCAAATATGGACAAAAGCTTTGAATTCATAGGGTGATACAACTAACTGCCCTTGGCAACACAGCAACATTTGACTCTGTGAATCAATGAGAACCTAACCAAACCAGAAATGGTGCTGCTTAAGAGACAAGCTTCTAGCAGAATGCAAGATGGTGTCAGGTTAAATAAGTACTTTTCTTCAGTATTCAGAGGAAATGGGATTGCAGAACCACTAGAGGCAGGGGTTGCTAAAGGGCAATTTGTATTATAGCTCCTTGGTTCACAGGTGTAAGAAAGAAATGAAGGACGAATCAATGTAGAACATTTGTCATTCCTCCAATGAGAAATGACAAAAATCTTGATCAAAGAGATGAATTTAAAAGGAGGATCTTTAAAAATTGCAATGCTTGGGGCAATTAGTAGCTGTTGGGCCAAAAAAAATCAATTTCAGAGACAAAGACTAATTGGTGGTGAGACGTTGTCGGGCTGGAGAACGGGCAGATTTAAAAATGTTATTCTTTTCTCAGACTTACAGAGCCAAGCACAGAATGAGCCCCAAATCTATCTCACTGCTTGCTCCAAAAACCAACTCAAATTGAATCCATTTCATGATCCCCACAAAAGAGACAATATAAAATCTGACAAGAACACACATTAAAGTTTAGTTATTAGTGTCACAAGTAGGCTTACATTAACATGCCCCATAAATTGCCCCGTAGTGTCAGGAGGACTAGTTAGGGTAAATGCAACGGGTTATGAGGATAGGGCCTGGGTGAGATTGTGGTCGGTGCAAACTCGATGGGCCCAATGGCCTCCTTCCGCACTATAGGGATTCTACGATTCTAACACTGCAATGTGAAAATCCTCTAGTCGCCACACTCCGGCACCTGTTCGGGTACACTGAGGGAGAATTTAGCCTGGCCAATGCACCTAACCAGCACATCTTTGAACTGTGAGAGGAAACCAGAGCACCCGGAGGAAACCCACACAGACACGGGGAGAATGTGTAAACTCTGCACAGACAGTGTAGAAAATTGAACCCGTGTCCCTGGCGCTGTGAGGCAGCAGTGCTAACCACTATGCCACCTTGCGTTACATCTGGGATTGGAATCTCCAATCTTGTTTGTTCCTGCCCTGCTGCCAGCGAGAATGGAGAATTTGGCACTTAGCCAAAACTCCATTCACTGTAACAGAGAATACCAGCTGCGCACAAGGTTGGAGGTTTCCAGCACTGATCGCATGATTGATCTTAGCCAACAGGCTGAGAACATGACTGAGAAGAAAGGCCATGAAGGCTTTAAATACAAAAAGATGAAAAATTTAAATTGGAGGCCTAAAGAAACCAGGAAACTAAGAATGTCAACAAGGCCAAAGTGATAAGTGAGCAGAATAATGCACATATTAAGGTTAATAAAATGGGCCATTTACTGGTCCACAATCGTAACAAGAAAGATAATTGGAGAAAGTTGTTATAGAATGTTAAGATAGAATTCTCTGCCAATACTGCAGAAGCAAAATCCATAAATAATTTTAAAAACAGATTAGTTATGTGGGAAAACTCCACTAACAGATATGATGGACAAGGGGAATGGGAGTTGATGATGTGGTTCATGGAAAAAAGCACCTGGACAGAATTGATGGGGAACAGACATTTGTTGTGCAGTAACGTTCTATGATTTCATGTCATTTTAACAACCAGAAGTTCTAGCAATCATTCCAGAGGGTTTTGCCACCAGAGTAACAACTATTAACTCTATCCCAGCAAAGCAAACATTACATACAAATAAAAGCCAAAATCACCTCAGCAGGTCTTTCCGATCAATCAAGGCCTTCAAATAATCAGCTATTTTCTTCTGCATTAAAGCAAGATTAAGCCACGCCCTTCCTCGTCCTACAGGAGTTCTGAAAGGTAAACATTATGTTTAAAGCTCTTCATCCAAATAAAGCACCAAATGCAAAAGAATCTACAAACTCACTTAAGCCCTGGCAGGTCTCGAACACTTGTTGCTATTTCAGCAGCCTCAGGACAAAGTTTTTCCACCAGCTCCAGAGGACCCCAAAATGACTTGTTTGGCCCAAGAAAAGTCTTCTTTACTGTGAGTGATTTTAAAAAAATGTTTTGTCAGTCCTGTGATCTTTTACTGAATGAAGCACAGCTATTAAAATATCATCCAGTACCTTTCAGTCCGTGCTTGAGACACTGCTCCATTACCACAAAGAACTGTTGGAGAGGAGGGTAATCTGCATCCAGGGTTCTTCCCAGGCTTAAGGCAGATTGAATGAGCACTTTAATACTAAGTTTCATCATATTCATGAGGTTGACTCGCTCAGTTTTCACGTGCTCATTAACATCTAGTTAAAAAATAAAATTAACTGATTAGAAATAGCAGAGTATTGTTTGTTATAATTAAAAGATCATGGTAAAAATAACATTCATGTCACCTTAAAACATGTGTGCAGCAATCTCACAATTTAGTTCAACTTTCAAGCTAGTTTTATGTTCCTATAATTTGCCATTTCCCATCCTTGAAAAAAATTAATTAATTCTTCTCTAGCTTGTACTGCCCTCCTTCTCTCTGAGACTATTAATTTCTCTGTCACTAGTTGACGGGCACCGAATATCTCCAGCTGTGTTCGTGCATCAAGTCCCAGTTTTGCACAACAGCTTCTGGTGGTAAACAGAAAAAACTCCAGTGTCTGTCACATGCACACAGACGCAAGCAGAAAAGAGGTGATCACTTCACCTAAGGAGAGGGTCACAACCGGATGAAAAAAAATAGTATATTTAACCCTACAGGCACAATTGTCAAAGTACCATTAGCACAGTTACTTGTGAATTACAAAAGCTACGTGACTATATTTTCTGCAAATCACTGAAATCCATCAATATTTCCCTGATAAAAATCAACAATTTCTTCTTTGCTTTACAATCAGCTCAGATACAGAATACTGGTCCGTGTTGAAGCAACGGATTTAACTCCCTCTGCTCACTCAATAAGGGAACTCTTTTAGTGTTCTAACCAAATAAACGAAATCAAATTAACTTAGGGACAACTCAAAAGGGGCAGCTCCCTGAAAGGAGGGGAACCGCCCGAAACAAAAAAAAAGCGGAAAAGAAACTTAAAACTTGTTGGTATTCCACCAAGCCCACAGGAAGATCTATTGACAACCCCCCCACCCTCCATGGTTATCATAACAGGTTCCATTGGGAGATTGCAAAATTGTGTACACAACTTTTAAAAGAGAAATTAATTCAGATCACATATTTTATATCAATGCAATCCCAAATATTTAGATTCATCCATCCTTCAATGTAATTCAATTACATTGTTTTAACTGAACGTAAAACATCATGCAAAAAGACAGTAAAGGTTTCTAACAGCTGCTACAAGAACAACTTGTACGTATAGAGCACCTCTAACAAAATAGACGTCCCAATTCCCTTCAAATAAGTGTTATGAGGCAAACTTTGTCACCAACGCATAAGGTAATGAAGGCCAGAAGCTTGGTCAAGTAGATAAGTTTGAAGTATCCAAAAGGAGGAAAGAGGTAGAAAGATGGGAGAGGTCTAGGCCATGGCAACTGGAGCAATTAAAATGAGGGATGTTCAAAAAGCCAGAATTAGAGTAGTATCAGATATCTCAGAGGGTTGTGGGCTGAACCATGGAAGAATTTGCAAACAAGGATGAGAATTTTTAAATCAAGGTGTTTCTTAACCAGGAGTAAATGAAAGTCAATGGGCATAGGAGAGGTGAGTGAATAGGACCGTGTCAAGAACAACAGAGCTTTGCACTATATCACATTGAGAGGCAGCCTGGAGTGCATTAGCATAGCCAACTTGTGATAACAAAAGGCATAGATGAGGATTGTGGTAGATGTGCTGACACATGGATAGATGGAATTATGTTGCAGAAATAGAAATAGGGAATCTTAATACTAGAAAAAAAGTCTTTAAGTCAAATATGACACCAACATTACAAACAGTCTGGTTTAGACTCAAAGTGGTCAGGCGGGGAGAGGGATGGCGTGCATAGCCAGGGAACCAGAGTTTGCAATAGGAGGCTGGACAATGGCTTCTATATTCCCAATAATTGAAGACAATTTCTGCACATTCAATACTGAATGGAAGAAGGAGGGGAGTTGGTGATGAGGTATAGCTGGGTGTACAAGTATTTTTGGATGGTGACACAAAGACGCACTAAGTGGATGGGAAACAGAAGGTGGCCAAAGGAGGCACCAGTACTAAAGGTTTGGGTGTAGGAAGAGAAGCCATTGCAATTAAATATGTATGGAACCAGGAGAGTGGAATCCTACCCAGTTGGACAACAGTAGTCAACTGTGCCAAAAGCTACAGTCCAGTCAAGAAAGCAAAAATAATTTTAAAATGCCCAAAGGCCCAATGAAATTTATTTTCAGAAGAATCAGCCCAAGAGGAGGCTGAGTACACTCGCAGCTACACAACTTCACAATGGCTGGAGTGGAAAGCAATTAACACAAAAACAAGGGGCGATAGTACTGAACCCTCCCCTCCGGCTGCACCCCACCAAGATAAGGAGGAATTTCTTCAGCCAGAGGATGGTGAATCTATGGAATTGATTGCCACAGAAGGCGGTGGAGGCCAGGTCACAAGAGTGCATTTAAGACAGAGATATAAAGGGGGTAAAGGGGGTAAAGGGGGTAAAGGGGGTAAAGGGGGTAAAGGGGGTAAAGGGGCCCCCCGGGCTCCGCCCCCCCCCACTCCCCCCGCCCGGGCCCCGCCCCCCCTCACTCCCCCTCGGGACCCGCCTCCCCCCTCACTCCCCCTCGGGACCCGCCTCCCCCCTCACTCCCCCTCGGGACCCGCCTCCCCCCTCACTCCCCCTCGGGACCCGCCCCCCCCTCACTCCCCCTCGGGACCCGCCCCCCCCTCACTCGCCCTCGGGACCCGCCCCCCCCTCACTCCCCCTCGGGACCCGCCCCCCCCCTCGGGACCCGCCCCCCCCCTCACTCCCCTCGGGACCCCGCCCCCCCCCTCACTCCCCCTCGGGACCCGCCCGCCCCCCTCACTCCCCCTCGGGACCCGCCCCCCCCCCCTCACTCCCCCTCGGGACCCGCCCCCCCCCTCACTCCCCCTCGGGACCCGCCCCCTCTTCGGGACCCGCCCCCCCCTCACTCCCCTTGGGACCCACCCACCCCCACACCCCCTCGGGACCCGTCCCCCCCCTCACTCCCCCTCGGGACCCGCCCCCCCTTCGGGACCCGCCCCCCCTCACTCCCCCTCGGGACCCACCCCCCCCCCCACACCCCCTCGGGACCCGCCCCCCGCCTCACTCCCCCTCGGGACCCGCCCCCCCCCCCTTCACTCACCCTCGGGACCCGCACCCCCCTCACTCCCCCTCGGGACCCGCCCCGCCCCTCCTCACTCCCCTCGGGACCCGCCCCCCCCCTCCTCACTCCCCCTCGGGACCCGCCCCCCCCCTCCTCACTCCCCCTCGGGACCCGCCCCCACCCTCCTCACTCCCCCTCGGGACCCCCCCCACTCACTCCCCCTCGGGACCCATTCCCCCCCCCTCACTCCCCCTCGGGACCCCGCCCCCCCCCTCACTCCCCCTCGGGACCCGCCCCCCCTCACTCCCCTCGGGACCCGCCCC